>NC_091977.1:148918906-149189552 GCF_044704955.1 Pristiophorus japonicus | reverse complement strand
GGAATTCTCTACCACAGAAAGTTATTGAGGCCAATTCACTAAATATATTCAAGAAGGAGTTGGAGGTAGTCCTTACTACTAGGGGGATCAAGGGATATGGTGAGAAAGCAGGAATGGGGTACTAAAGTTGCATTTTCAGCCATAAACTCATTGAATGGCGTTGCAGGCTCGAAGGACCGAATGGCCTACTCCTGCATCTATTTTCTATGTTTCTATGTTTCATTGGATATATTCAAGAGGGAGTTAGATATGGCCCTTGTGTCTTAGGGGATCAAGGGGTATGGAGAGAAAGCAGGAAAGGGGTACTGAGGTGAAAGATCAGTCATGATCTTATTGAATGGTGGCGCAGGCTCGAAGGGCCGAATGGCCTAGTCCTGCACCTATTTTCTATTTTTCTAATAGTGCCGGCAGCTGCGCGCATGCGCAATGGAATATGCATGCGTGCGCAGTAGCTCCTCGCCCTCTCAGCGCGTCCTGCAGGCTGTGAGCCTGACCCGATGCTCTCCGCCCCTATCCCTGGCCAAAGAGACGAACCGATGCTCGCCGCCCCTATTCCTGGCCAAAGGGACGACCTGATACTCTTCAACAGCACTGCACTGGTAAACTATGCTGCACAACACAGAGCCATAGTTGAAGTAAGTTAGGGGTGCTAGCAGGAGTGACATGTCTGTCAGACAGGTCTCCACAGAGTTCATGGAATCCTGTTGCTTAGAAGCACCAGCAGCCATAGTGAATCGCTTAGCAGAGTGTGCACTGTTGCATACACTAGCCGTTAGAACTCTCATACAAGGAACTTTTTTTTTCTCGCTGGGTGAGAGGGGTAGCATTTTGTCTTTAAAGAAATGTCCAGTTAAACATATTTCTATAATGTTAAATTCTGAATTTTCGTAACAATAAGCTAGCAGCATAGAACGAAGCTAGTGGTGATCTGATACGTTAATATGCTATCCAGAAATGGAGGTTATAGCTAGTCCAAAGACATGCTGGCATCGATGCTGCTTAATTTCAGTGAGAAACTCTCAGGTCAATCCATCGTTTAACTAGATTTTTGGTGTCAATATGTTGAAATGGACAGAGCATTTTAGACTATAAAAGATAGTTTTAATTTAATGTTGATAGGATAGCCACTCTGTGTGAACTAATGTACGTTGTTTGGCCCAGCCTTGAGCCCTTATTTATTTATTTATTATTATTGATGGTTTTTATGCTTATTTAATGTTGTTGTGAAGGTGTTTAGTGCTTTGCAAGGTCCTCTTACTTTCTCCTCCCCCACCCCCCAATCTCTGGCTACCTGCGCTGATTTCTTAACTCTCCGCAAGGGTTTTCAGTGCAGCCACAAGTGGCCACATACACTGGCCTAAGTTAGTTTGGAGCAACTATTAGCTGTCCAAACTGGTTTAAATAGCCAAAACAGGTGTATGTGGCTGGTAACGCCCCCTTTTAGAAAAAAAAACAAAACTAAAAAAAATCCTAACTAACTCACTAACACTGGCCCAAATTAAATGGGCAGAATGGGGATTTTTAAGATACTCTAGAAAAATCAAGTTGCTTCAAAAAAAAAACTGAGCAACTCCTGGGGAAATTTGGGCCAATTATGTTATGGCAGTAGATTTGTTAAATGTACTGGACAATGCAGAGGGTAAGAAAGCTTCAATTGCATTGCTTCATGATCAACTATAATGCATCACTAATGTTTAAACGCTAATTTTAAATCATGAGTTCGATCATTTTTTAACAAGTATCTTGGTAAAAATAAAAATTACATAAAACAGGTTGCCGAAGGTGTAAAACAGGTTGCCAAAGGAGTTAAACAGGCTGCTGAAGGTGTAAAACAGATGGCCGACTCACTATTCCCCCGTTTTGCGTTGCCACCCAAGACTAATTTCACCCCCAATAATTTCAAGAAGGTCGCTCACCACCACCTTTACAGAACAACTAGGGATAGGCAATATAAACAGCCTTGCCAATATGACTGACATTTTAAAAACTCATTTTCTAATTTAAATATCTTTACCCAACAGTTCAGCTGTATAATGTTAGCATATGCAGTATTAATTTCTCCACATGGTGAGTTTCTAATCTCAACTGGACCATTGGAGAGAAATAATATGCACAGGCTGGCCATTTTTCATAAGTAACACACACCTTGTTAAAATTGGATAACACCTCATCCCATCTCCAGTGGAAGATCTCAGTACTTTGAGTGCAAGTCAGGGAAAAATGGCTGAGATTTTCCATTTTTGTGGAATTACAGTGCATCACCTTCATGGTGGGTGTTCGGTCTATCAACCGAACTGATTTTCTAGGATCAGGGAACTTCAAACACGTGAGACAACACTGATTTGAAAAATGAGGTGCAAAGTAGAGTGGCACTGTGCCCGATTTTCTGATGCTCAACAGAAGCATGCGAGGCCCTGCTGCTGGTGCGGTCCCTTGGAAAATAGGACTGGTAAAGTAAATTTTAACATAGTCTCCAGCCTTTTTCAATAAGATCTTTGACCTCAACTCCACTTGCCCGCCCGATATCCCTTGATTCCCATAGAGTCCAAAAATCTATCTGTCTCAACCTTAAATATACTCAACGACTCAGCACCCACAGCCCTCTGAGGTAGAAATTTCCAAAAATTCACAATCCTCTGAGTGAAGAAATTTCTCCTCACATTGGTCCTTAATGGCCAAAATGGATGACCTTCACAGGTACAGGAAGCACCATCCCAATTTAGTTTGACTCCATTTGCATAATTAATATTGAACAGCTGTCAAATGATAGCTTTTACACCATTTCTGCAGCTGTCAACTAATCAAACCAATGCAAAGTTGTTGAGAACCCGACACACTTAGCTGACGTGATCACTGAGGGACAGGAACCTCGTAAAATGGTTAGGACCTGGTAAAATGCTGCTTAAATAGCTTGAAGCAGCTTATTAACTATCTCAATTGCCTGACACGCCGCTTAATGCCGGGTCTGCAAACCGCAGGCAGAGCCAGCACTTGGGAAATTCAAATGGATGCCGGTTCAGAGTGGACTTGTGACCCGCTGTCAATAACAGCCATTTTGACATCGGGTCCGCTTCCAAATTCGCATTCGCAGTGCTGGGAAGATTCCAACCTTTGTGTGTATTAGTGTTTCCCAGTTTTACTCCTGAAAGGTCTGGCTCTAATTTTTAGACTATGCCTCCTAGTCCTAGACTCCGTAACCAGCGGAAACAGTTTCTCTCTATCTACACTTTCTGTGCCCCTTAATATCTTGAAAACTTTAATAAAATCGCCCCTTAACCTTCTAAGTTCTAGGGAATACAGCCCTAATTTGTGTAATCTCTCCTTGCAATTGAACCCTTGGAGTCCAGGTATCATTCTGGTAAACCTACCCTGTATCCCTCCAATGCCTATGGTGTGGTGCATCCTCGAATGAGCAGATCGACTTTTGCTCCTTATGGCAGCCACTCTGCATGACATGCACTTCATGAACGCAGCTCCCCTTGAAATGCAAGCAGCAGCCCTTTAAGTAGTGTTGGCTCACCAGATATCCTGCTAGGTGCTTGGGCCAATGCGTACAAGCATTGTGTATGTATTATTACAATGAGTTGACCATGCAAAATGATGCTGGATCAACCCTCCTAGCAAACTGTGGCAGGCATATTACAATTAGATACAAATCAAGGACATGTACTCTCTGACATATTTTCCATGATATACCTAGTTTGAATGCCGGCTGCAAGGAGTGCTTGTTAAGTGCATGACCTTGCAAGGGCTGAACACAAGGCCTGAAAAAGGTACCAGGGAACATAAGAACATAATAAATAGGAGCAGGAGTAGGCCATACGGCCCCTCGAGCCTGCTCCGCCATTTAATACGATCATGGCTGATCCGATCATGGACTCAGGTCCACTTCCCTACCTGCTCTCCATAACCCCTTATTCCCTTATCGTTTAAGAAACTGTCTATTTCTGTCTTAAATTTATTCAATGTCCCAGCTTCCACAGCTCTCTGAGGCAGCGAATTCTACAGATCCACAACCCTCTGAGAGAAGAAATTTCTCCTCATCTCAGTTTTAAATGGGCGGCCCCTTATTTATTCTAAGGTCATTGGATATATTCAAGAGGGAGTTAGATGTGGCCCTTACGGCTAAAGGGATCAAGGGGTATGGAGAGAAAGCGGGAAAGGGGTACTGAGGTGAATGATCAGCCATGATCATATTGAATGGTGGTGCAGGCTCGAAGGGCTGAATGGCCTACTCCTGCACCTATTTTCTATGTTTCTATTATGCCCTCTAGTTCTAGTCTCCCCTATCAGTGGAAACATCCTCTCTGCATCCACCCTCTCAAGCCCCCTCATAATCTTATACGTTTCGATACGATCACCTCTCATTCTTCTGAATTCCAATGAGTAGAGGCCCAACCTACTCAACCTTTCCTCAAGTCAACCCCCTCATTGCCGGAATCAATCTAGTGACCTTTCTCTGAACTGCCTCCAAAGCAAGTATATCCTTTCGTAAATATGGAAATCAAAACTGTTACATAAGGGATTTAAAATGTTGGAAAATGGCAGACTTTGCATCTGTTTTCACAAAAGAGAGGGGCGATGCATACATTGCAATATTAGATGAAATAAACATAGTGAGAGAGGAAGTAACGAGGGGTTTAGTAGCTTTGAAAGTGGATAAATCCCCAGGCTTGGATGAAATGTATCTCAGGCTGTTAAGAGAAGCAAAAGAGGAAATAGCAGAGGCTCTGACCATCATTTTCCAATCCTCTCTGGCTGGAGGTCTGGTGCCAGAGAACTGCTAACATTGTACCTTTGTTTAAAAAGGGAGAAAGGGATAGACTGAGTAATTACAGGCCAGTCAGCCTAACCTCGGTGGTGGGAAAATTATTGGAGAAAATTCTGAGAGATAGGAAAAATCTTAATTAAGAAAGACACGGATCAAGCACTGTCAGCATGGATTTGTTAAGGAAAGGTCGTGTCTGACTAACTTGGTTAAATTTTTTGAGATGGTAACAAAGAGGGTCGATGAGGGTAGGACATAACATAAGAACCAAGAACATAAGAAATAGGAGCAGGAGCAGGAGTAGGGCATTTGGCCCCTCAAACCTACTCTGCCATTCACTAAGATCATGGCTGATCTGATCTTGGCCTCGACTCCACTTCTCTGCCCGCTTCCATAATCCTTGTCTCCCTTATCGTTCAAAAATCTATCTATCTCCACCTTAAATATATTCAATGACCCAGCCTCCACAACTCTGAGGTAGAGAATTCCAAAGATTCATGACCCTCTGACAGAAGAGATTCCTCCTCATTTCCATTTTAAATGGGCGACCCCTTATTCTGAAATTATGCCCCCTAGTTCTAGATTCCCCTACGGAGAGAAACATCCTCACTGCCACAACCCTGTCAAGCCCCCTCAGCATTTTATACATTTCAATAAGATCACCTCTCATTCTTCTAAACTCCAATGAATATAGGTCCAACCTTTCTTCATAAGACAACCCTTCATTTGAGGAATCAACCTTGTGAACCTTCTCTGAACAGCCTCCAATGCAAATGTATATCTGTTCTTAAATAAGGAGACCAAAACTGTACACAGTACTCCAGGTGTCTCCAATGCCCTGTACAGTTGCAGCAGGACTTCCTTACTTTTATATTCCATCCCACTTGTAATAAAGGCCAACATTCCATTTGCTTTCCTAATTACTTGCTGTACCTGCATGCTAACTTTTTGAGTTTCATGTACAAGGACCCCCAGATCTGAACAACAGCATTTTGCAATCTCTTCCCATTTAAATAATTATTTGCTTTTTTATTTTTCCTACCAGTTTGGATAAGCTCACATTTTCCTACATTATACTCCATATGCCAAATTTTTGCCCACTCACTTAGCCTATCTATATCCCTTTGCAGATTCTTTGCGTCCTCCTTGCAACTTGCTTTCCCACCTATCTTTGTATCATCAGCAAATTTGGCTACATTACACTCTATCCCGTCATCCAAGTCATTAATATAGATTTTAAATAGTTGAGGCCCCAGCACTGACCCCTGTGGCACCCAACTAGTTACAGTTTGCCAACCGGAAAATGACCCATTTATCCCAACACTCTGTTTTCTATTAGCTAGCCAATCCTCTATCCAAGCTAATATATTACCCCCAACCCCGTGAGCTCTTATCGTGTGCAATAACCTTTTATGTGGCACCTTATCGAATGCCTTCTGGAAATCCAAATATGCGACATCTACTGGTTCCCCTTTATCCACCCTGCTTGTTACATCCTCAAAGAACTCGAGCAAATTTGTCAAACGTGATTTCCCTTTCATAAAACCACGCTGACTCTGCTTGACTGCATTATGATTTTCTAAATGTCCTACTATTTCCTTAATAATGGATCAGCATTTTTACAATGACAGATATTAGGCTAACTGGTCTATAGTTTCCTGCTTTCTGTCTCCCTCCTTTTTTAAATAGGTGTGTTACATTTGCGGTTTTCCAATCTGATTGGACCTCTCCAGAATCGAGGGAATTTTGGTAGATTATAACTAGTGCATCCACTATCTCTGCAGCCACTTCTTTCAAGACCCTAGGATGCAGGCAATCAGGTCCAGGGATAGTCCACCTGCAGTCCCATTCGTTTGTCTACTGTCAATAAGGGTAGACGTCGATGACTAGGTCCAACATTGCCTTCAGTGTGCCAGCGCAGCCTTTGGTCGCCTAAGGAAGTGTGTTTGAAGACCAGAACCTTAAAACTGGCATCAAGTTCATGGTCTACAGAGCAGTAGTGCTACCCACCCTCCTATATGCTTCAGAGACATGGACTATATACAGCAGGCATATCAAAGCACTGAAGAAGTATCATCAGTCACCTGAGAACTCATTTTTAATGTGGAAGCAAGTCATTCTCGACTCCGAGGGACTGCCTAAGAAGAAGTCCCATTAGTTTGCCTAGTGCTTTTTCTCGAGTGATAGTTTTAAGTTCCCCTCCCCCACAATAGCCCCTTGATTATCAATTTTTTTGGATGCTTTTAGTGTCTTCTACCTTGAATACCAACACACAATATTTGTTCGAAGTGTCTGCCATTTCCCTGTTTCCCATTATTAATTCCCCAGTCTCATCCTCTAAGCTTGTAGAAGCTTTTACTCTGTTATATTTCTTGCTAGTTTACTCTCATAAACTATCATCTCCATCATTTTTTTAGCCGTCCATTGCAGGTTTCTAAAAATTTCCCAGTCCTCTGGCCTTCCACTATTCTTCGCAACATTGTATGCCTTTGTTTTCAATTTGATACCATCCTTTACTTCCTTAGTTAGCCATGGATGGTTCATCCTTCTCTTAGAGTCTTTCTTTTTCACTGGAATATATATTTGCTGAGAGTTATGAAATATCTCCTTAAATGTTTGCCACTGGTTATCTACCGTCTTACCCATTAATTTATTTTCCCAGTTCACTTTAGCCAACTCTGCCTTCATATCTTTGTGATTACCTTTATTTAAGTTCAGGACACGAGTATGAGACTTAGCTTTCTCACCCTCAAACTGAATTTGAAATTCTACCAAGCTATGATCACTCTTCCCAAGAGGATCTTTTACTATGAGTTCATGAATTAATCCCGTCTCATTACACATTACCAGATCTAAAATAGCCTGCTTCCTGGTTGGTTCCACAATGTATTGTTCCAAGGAGCCATCCCAAATACACTTTTTGAATTCTTCTTCAAGGCTAGCTTTGCCAATTTGATTTATCCAATCAATATGAAGATTAAAATCACCCATGATTGTTGCCGTACCTTTCTTACAAACCTCCATTATTTCTTGATTTGTACTCTGTCCTACAGTGTGGCTACTGTTAGGGGGCCAGTAGACTACTCCCACCAATGATTTCTTTGCCTTATTATTTCTTATCTCCACCCAAACTGATTCTACATCTCGATTGTCTGAGCCAATATCATTTCTCAGTATTGCAGTGATCTACTGTTTTATTAACCAAGATACCCCACCTCCTTTTCCTTTCTGCGTATCCCTCGGAAATGACAAATACCCCTGAATATTCAATTCCTAGCCTTGGTCACCTTGCAAACACATCTCTGTAATGGCAATCAGATCACACCCATTTATTTCTATTTGTGCCGTCAACTCATCTATCTTGCTACACATGCTGCGTGCATTCAGATAAAGAGCTTTTAGTTTTGTCTCTACCATTTTTCCCTACTCTGACCCCACTTTCTAATGCACTCTTGTGTATAAGCCCTGCCACACTCTGGTTATCATTGCCCTGATCGCTACCCTGCACTATTGCCTTCTCCTTTCTCTTTGACTTTTTAAATTTCCTTTCACAGGATCTCTTCCCCTCACTAATTAGTTTAAAGACCTATCTACAGCCCTAGTTATTCGATTCGCCAGGACACTGGTCCCAGCCTGGTTCAAATGAATCCTCTCCCAACGGAACAGCTCCCTCTTATCCCAGTACTGGTGCCAGTGCCCCATGAATTGAAACCCATTTCTCCCACACCGGTAGTACGCTTGATGTAGTGTATATGGATCTTAGCAAGGCCTTTGATAAGGTCCCACATGGCAGACTGAGCACGAAAGTAAAAGCCCATGGGATCCAAGGCAAAGTGGCAAGTTGGATCCAAAAGTGGCAAGTTGGATCCAAAATTAGCTGAGGCAGGAAGCAAAGGGTAATGGTTGATGGCTGTTTTTGTGACTGGAAGGCTGTTTCCAGTGGGGTTCCGCAGGGCTCAGTACTAGGTCCCTTGCTTTTTGTGGTATCTATCATTGATTTAGACTTGAATGTAGGGGGTATGATTGAGTAGATTGCAGATTATACAAAAATAGGCTGTATGGTTGATAATGAAGAATGTTGTGGAATGCAGGAAGCTATCAATGTCCTGGTCAGGTGGGCAGAACAATGGCAAATAGAATTCAATCCTGACAATGTGAGGTAATGCACTTGGGGAGGGCTAACAAGGCAAGGGAATACACATTAAATGGTAGGACATTGAAAAGTGTAGAGGAACAAAGGGTCCTTGGAGTGTATATCCACAGATCCCTGAAGGTAGCAGGCCAGGTAGATAAGGTGGTTAAGAAGGCATACCGTTTACTTGCCTTTATTAGCCGAGGCATAGAATACAAGATCAAGGAGGTTATGTTTGAACAGTAAAACACTAGTTAGGCCACAGCTAGAGTACTGCATGCAGTTCTGGTCACCACATTACAGGAAAGATGTGATTGCACTAGAGAGGGTGCAGAGGAGATTTACGAAGATGTTGTCTGGACTGGAGAATTTTAACTATGAGGACAGATTGGATAGGCTGGGTTTGTTTTCTTTGGAACAGAGGAGGCTAAGGGGGATCTTATTGAGGTGTATAAAATTATGAGGGGCCTTGATCGAGTGGATAGGAAGGATCTATTTCCCATAGCAGAGGGGTCAACAACCAGGGGGCATAGATTTAAAGTAATTGGTCGGAGATTTAGAGGAGATATGAGGGGAAATTTCTTCATGGGGTCTGGAACTCACTGCCTGTAAGAGTGATCGAGGCAGAAACCTTCAACACATTTTAAAAGGTACTTGGATGTGCACTTGAAGTGCCGTTACTTGCAAGGCTACGGACCAAGGGCTGGAAAGTGAGATTAAGCTGGAGAGCTTTGTTGGCGGGACCAGACACAATGGGCCAAAATAGCCTCCTTGCATACTGTAAATTTCTATGATACTATAAAGTTAACATTGTCTGTATAATACTTGGCTAAGTTGGCATTTTTAATTCACTAACAGTACGTTGATACGACTTGTGTTATGTATTGGACAATGGTGAATTAACCATACTGCCCAAAGTAAAATTTTCCCTTTGGCAGTAAAATTACTGATGGCCCTAATAAAGGCACTTGTGTGTCTACAGGGCACCTGGCTTGGGTAAAGGTACACACTAAGTTCTCAGTAAGATGAGTAAAGAAATGGATTAATTCCTTGAACTACATTGGGTCAGAATCCTGGAATTTCTACCTTGCATTTGTGGGAGCACCATTAGCACAAGGCCTGCAGCAGTTCAAGAGGAATGGCCACCATTAACTTCTCAAGGCAACTATGGGTGGGCAATTAATTTGGTTTATATCCTGAGAACAAATATAAAAAAAAGAAAGCTATTTAAGTTGGATGGTAAAATGAGAACCTAGGGCATGAGTATAATGTGCTGCAATAGTAGTTAAATCTATTGATTAAGTCAATTTAAAAAGCTGCATTAATACAAGGTTAGGAATAGGATTAATAGGTAAACGGTCTGTTTCTTGAACTTGTAATATTTGGAGCTTTCATAATGTTCTCAGTGATGAAGAAATCTACAGAAATGGTCCAGTTCAGGAAGTAGATCATCAGGTGGAAATGGTCCAGTTCAAAGTTCTGCCCATTTTTCCATTGGGATGTAAATATTAAGAAGACCTGTGGGGTCAGTGGAAATGTATTAGCATGGATAGAGAATTGGCTGGCTAACAGAAAGCAGAGAGTCGGGATAAATGGGTCCTTTTCGGGTTGGAAATCGGTGGTTAGTGGTGTGCCACAGGGATCGGTGCTGGGACCACAACTGTTTACAATATACATAGATGACCTGGAAGAGGGGACAGAGTGTAGTGTAACAAAATTTGCAGATGACACAAAGATTAGTGGGAAAGCGGGTTGTGTAGAGGACACAGAGAGGCTGCAAAGAGATTTAGATAGGTTAAGCGAATGGGCTAAGGTTTGGCAGATGGAATACAATGTCGGAAAGTGTGAGGTCATCCACCTTGAGGAAAAAAAACAGTAAAAGGGAATATTATTTGAATGGGGAGAAATTACAACATGCTGCGGTGCAGAGGGACCTGGGGGTCCTTGTGCATGAATCCCAAAAAGTTAGTTCGCAGGTGCAGCAGGTAATCAGGAAGACGAATGGAATGTTGGCCTTCATTGCGAGAGGGATGGAGTACAAAAGCAGGGAGGTCCTTCTGCAACTGTACAGGGTATTGGTGAGGCTGCACCTGGAGTACTGCATGCAGTTTTGGTCACCTTACTTAAGGAAGGATATACTAGCTTTGGAGGGGGTACAGAGACGATTCACTAGGCTGATTCCGGAGATGAGGGGGTTACCTTATGATGATAGATTGAGTAGACTTGGTCTTTACTCGTTGGAGTTCAGAAGGATGAGGGGTGATCTTATAGAAACATTTAAAATAATGAAAGGGATAGACAAGATAGAGGCAGAGAGGTTGTTCCCACTAGTCGGGGAGACTAGAACTAGGGGGCACAGCCTCAAAATACGGGGGAGCCAATTTAAAACCGAGTTGAGAAAGAATTTCTTCTCCCAGAGGGTTGTGAATCTGTGGAATTCTCTGCCCAAGGAAGCAGTTGAGGCTAGCTCATTGAATGTATTCAAGTCGCAGATAGATAGATTTTTAACCAATAAGGGAATTAAGGTTTATGGGGAGCGGGCGGGTAAGTGGAGCTGAATCCACGGCCAGATCAGCCATGATCTTGTTGAATGGCGGAGCAGGCTCGAGGGGCTAGATGGCCTACTCCTGTTCCTAATTCTTATGTTCTTATGAATGTCATGCAAGTGTTCAAATGCTAGAAGTGTGATTTTTTTTTCATCTTTGTAAATTACTTGGGGAATAGATATTTTATACAATTAATATTGTGCTCTAAGAAACAACAATTTTAACGTTTTAACTTTTATCCAGTTTTAACTGATTAAAACATTTGAGGTGTTCTAGACAAGAACTACCATTATAGACAATATTCAGTACTATTAGTAATAAGTTGTTGAGTAATAGTAATGGTCAACCACTTGCAATGTCTGTCTAAGTGGTATTGACCCTTAGGCGAAATACATGCCACCAAAAAAAGGGAAAATGTAATTTGTTAAACCAATGTTTCAAGCACTATAAAGACATTTCAATGAAGGATGTGTAGTGGAACAGTCTCTGTGCCGGTACAGCTGGTCCTAATGTACAGACCCTGGACAATAAAAAAACTCTTTGGAGAATGATGCGATTTGTGTCTTTAAAAAAAAAAAAAATCAAGTTCTTGAGTAATTCTGTTTTGTTTTCCTTCACCAGCTACACTTAGCAGCCCTGGCATCACTTAAAACGGACATAGTGGATCTCAATAAAAGACTCCAACATACAGAACGGGAGAGGGACTTGTTGGAAAAGAAGTTGGCAAAATCCCAAGTAAGCCAAGGACAACATTATGGGTTATATGCTGCAACATTGATAATTACTATTTAGAACACCTGGAGTTTGCTAAAACTGATTATGGGATCAACCACATCAAATGTGAAGATATTCATCTGTTTGTTGTAATGATTAATGAGAAATTTGATAAAAGAAATGGCTTTTGTAAGTAAAGGTTGCAATATTTCTGTAGAAAGTATGTATTCACTTTTTCATAAAATGACTTGCAGTCACCATCAATTTCAGAAATTCTTTCTAGCGAATGACGGCTGCTTATATAGCATCTCATTAAATTACTTTCTGTAAACATTTTTTAATATACAAGAAATTGGGCTCTAGCACTCGTTTTATACGCACTACGCAGCCTCTGAACGATGAAACATGACATTCGAGATGCGCGTGCATACTTCCAATGGGAAGTGCACTGAATGCCATCTTGGTAAAGGGGTTTGCATGTACTTAACGATCGGCAGCAGCATGCAGAACAGGCAGATTATGATGTCAATCAGTGTGCAACACTGGTTTGATGCCAGCATTGCCATTTCCAACGCCACACTCCAGTCTATGCCCTGTCTTAACTTCGCACAGTTGAACACGATGATAAATGATATGAAGGACCCCAACCAGCGCTATTCAAGGGGATCATGAACTACTTACAGGTTACACAGAATTACATAGAATATACAGCACAAACAAGCCATTTGGGCCAACTAGTCCATGTGGGGTTTATGCTCCATTTGAGCCTCCTCCCATCCTTCCTCATCTAACTCTTATCAGCATAACCTTCTATTCCATTCTCCCTCATATGCTTAGCTAACTTCTGCTTAAATGCATCTATACTATTTGCCTCAACTACTCCGTGTGGTAATGAGTTCTACATTCTCGCCACACTCTGGGTAAAGAAGTTTCTTCTGAATTCGCTATTTGATTTCTTGGTGACTATCTTATATTGATGGCCTCTAGTTTTTGCTCTTCCCCACAAATGGAAATACTCACTCTGTGTCTATCAAAACATTTCATAATTTTAAAGACCTCTATTAGGTCACCTCTTGGCATTCTCTTTTCAAGAGAAAAGCGACCCAGCCTGTGTTTCCTGATAGGTGTAACCTCGCTGATAGGTTGATACAAAAGAAAAATACTGCAGATGCTGGAATCTGGAATAAAAACAGAAAATGCTAGAAATCTCAGCAGGTCAGGCAGCATCTATGGAGAGGTAGCAGAGTTAACGTTTTGGCTCGCTGACCCTTCGTCGGAACTGGTTAGGTTCATTAATGGATTAGTTCTTCTGGTTGTTGGTGCAAGTGTACGTGTTTTTGAAGCTTTTCTACACGTGTCCAAAATGTCAATATTCTATAGGTAGTGGTCTGGCAGGTGCTGAAGTACTTTTTTGTTCAATTAAAAGCTTGTGCTGACACAAGTTGCTTCTACACATGGGTAGGCTGGTGGGCCTTCCTCTTTAAATTGAGCATGATTGGGAGAATGAAGACAGGCCAAGTTGCTGAGAGAGGGAGAAGGGCTCTTAGCCAGAGACCATATCTGCGAGGTCTTTAGGGAACAATTTTCTTACCTCAACTTCAACGAGGACCAGTGTTTGAGACGTCTTTGCTTCACCCACAACTGCAACCTCAAAGCAGGGCAAGGAATGCATTGCCTGTGGCGATCAAGGTGTCCCTTGCTCATAATTTTTATGCATCTGGCATCTCCCAGGCTGCTGCTGCAGATGTCTTCTCTTAGGCGGTCCCTCGAATTGAAGATGATTTACTTCCTGGAGATGGCAGAGTCAGCATAGATTTATGAAAGGGAAGTCAGTTTGACAAATTTGCTGGAATTCTTTGAGGATGTAACGACCAGGGTGGATAAAGGGGAACCAGTGGATATGGTGTATTTGGACTTTCAGAAGGCATTTTGACAAGGTGCCACATAGAAGGTTACTGCACAAGATAAAAGTTCACGGTGTTGAGGGTAATATATTAGCATGGATAGAGGATTGGCTAACTAACTGAAAACAGAGAGTCAGGATAAATGGTTCAATTCTCGGGTTGGCAATCAGTAACTAGTGGGGTGCCGCAGGGATCAGTGCTGGGACCCCAACTATTTGCAATCTATAATAACGACTTGGAAGAAAGGACCGAGTGAAACGTAGCCAAGTTTTCTGATGATACAAAGATGGGAGGAAAAGCAATGCGCGAGGAGGACACACAAAATCTGCAAAAGGACATAGACAGGCTAAGTGAGTGGGCAAAAATTTGGCAGATGGAGTATAATGTTGGAAAGTGTGAGGTTAAGCACTTTGGCAGAAAAAAATCAAAGAGCAAGTTATTATTTAAATGGAGAAAAATTGCAAAGTGCCACAGTACAGAGGGACCTGGGGGTACTTGTGCATGAAACAAAAGGATAGTATGCAGGTACAGCAAGTGATCAGGAAGACCAATGGAATCTTGGCCTTTATTGCAAAGGAGATGGAGTATAAAAGCAGGGAACTCTTGCTAGTTATACAGGGTATTGGTGAGGCCACACCTGGAATATTGCATACAGTTTTGGTTTCCATATTTACAAAAGGATATACTTGCTTTGAAGGCAGTTCAGAGAAAGTTCACGAGGTTGATTCCGGAGATGAGGGGGTTGACTTATGAGGAAAGGTTGAGTAAGTTAGGTCTCTACTCATTGGAATTCAGAAGAATAAGAGGTGATCTTATCGAAACGTATAAGCTTATGAGGGGGCTTGACAAGGTGGATGCAGAGAGGATGTTTCCACTGATAGGGGAGACTAGTACTAGGGGGCATAATCTTAGAATAAGGGGCTACCCATTTAAAACTAAGATGAGGAGGAATTTCTTCTGAGGGTTGTAAATCTGTGGAATTCGCTGCCTCTGAGAACTGTGGAAGCTGGGACATTGAATAAATTTAAGATCGAAATAGACAGTTTCTTAAATGATAAGGGGTTATGGAGAGCGGGCAGGGAAGTGAACCTGAGTCCATGATCGGATCAGCCATGATCATATTAAATGGCGGCGCAGGCTCGAGGGGCCGTATGGCCTACTCCTGCTCCTATTTCTTATGTTCTTATGTAAGCAACAGTTGCCAGATTTTAGTTGCAACCTCTTCACACACATGCACAGCAGGCCTACAATGAGAGCCTTGCTGCCACAAGGAACGTTTCCTTGAGCAATTTTTCTGTTGCCTGGACTGCTTTGGAGGAGCCCTGCAGTACTCAGCTGAGTGGGTATCCAGATTTTTGGTAGTTATAGTTACAGCGTCGAAAATCCAGAATTCGTACTGTTCTGGAATCCGGACACCGGGACGATCTGTGGCAGGGTAATCCGGAATCTGGAAAATGTTCTTGAATCCGGATCTGGCACTGCCCCCGCTCCGCCATTGGACTCTCTTGCCTCGGGCAACTGCCCATGCCCCATCGTCCAAAGGACTCTCCAGCCCCGCCACCCGTCGGACTCCCCGCTCCCTACCTCGGCCTGCCCGCAGTGAGGAGAGAGGACAAAGCAAGAGTGCATACTTACATCATCTGCAGCCTCCAAATCAGTGAAGGTTGCGGAACGTCAGAAGGAGGATTAGTTATGCAGATCATCATCAATTGTTTCAGCTGCGCCGGTGACAGCTGTGTCAGTGATGCACCTTCCCATGATGGACAGCACTGTCTCCTCCTTGGGGGTTAAAGCATGCAGATACAGTTCTCCAGTTCTTTGCTGCTTTCTGCTGTTATACGGCACGTCCTCCTGCATGAAAACAGGAAGTGTGTCCTGTAATATGTTTGGGTGATGTGTTTGTCAAGGTTGAAAAGCCGGCAGAATGTGCGAGCTGAGAGTTGTGGATGCAAGGCTTGCAACAGTGCTCAGTGTGTGAGGGTGAGTTAAAGCAGAGACATTGAAGGTTTGAGTCCTGATTAATAGAGATTGTTCGTGGATGGGTGATGGGGGTGTAGTGAATTGAGCAGTAGATAAGACTAGTGGTGCAGTTGGTAGTTATAGTTACAGCGTCGAAAATCCGGAATTCGTACTGTTCTGGAATCTGGATGCCGGGACAATCTGTGGCAGGGTAATCCCGAATCCGGAAAATGTTCTTGAATCCGGATCTGTTGGACTCCCTCGCCTCGGGCGACTACCCATGCCCCATCATCCAACGGACTCTCCAGCCCCGCCACCCGTCTTAACCATTTAAAGATGAACTCGCTCACCTTGACAACTCGTGTGAGATTATCCAACTTCTTCCTGCACTGCATCCATGCTCTTGGAGCAACACTCCTGGCATTGACCTCTGCTAATACTACTTTCCACTGGCTTAAGCATCTTCCTGATGGTTCTACTGCCCCCCTGTGGTTATAGGATGTGTCTCCTTCTTTCCAAGTCTTCCACCAAGACCTGAGTCTGAAGACTTTGGGGCATGCTCTCTCTCATGTTCATCATCCATTTCTCAAAGTATCGCAGCACAGATTCAGTTTTCAAAAGACTTCCACCACTTCTTGCAGCCACAATGCACCTCCTTTTTAAGAGGTGCAGGCTACTTTTAAGTAGCGCCAGCCACTCACAAAATTGGGCCCCCTGTTTATATGTGCAACCAGTACACAGCTCAAGTAGCTCTGGCTGCATGCAGCAATCGTATAAAGCAGTAGGCAGCACCAATTTAAGATGTTGCCTGCAACGCAATGAACAGCCACAGGTTAATTTCATACTGCGATCCCCACGGCTGATTTTGAGTTTTGGGCAATTTCTCCCTCCTAAACTTAGCTTATTTACAAATAAGTTCTGTTGAAGATGGTCTCTGCAGAATGAGTCTTGCTTATTAATTATTTTTAGTTGCTTCCAGCCTGTTGTCGTCTTTTCACTGGACAAGAATTATGCAACACAATCTGAGTTAGACAAGTTTCTCCCAATGATGAAAAAATGTGTTGAGCAGCCTGGGATTGATTACTCTTCACTTATCTTAAACTGTCTCAGCCACATCTCTCTCAATTTGTTATCTCCACTTTTCTCTCTACCTGTTCAAACAAAGATACTCAAAGTCCGTCTTTTCAATGAAGCTTTTGGTTACCTCTCTTAATTTTTGCACAATGATACTGTGGCTTGTTTTATTTCTTTTCTCCATTTTCCCACACCTATAAAGCATCTATATTAAAGGTACGAGATAAATACAAATTGTTTATTCTCCATCCTTATGAGAAAATGGCTTGGATCCATTTGGCATCTTTGCTGAGATAACTGCTTTAAAGCAAGTATAAAGAAAGCAAAATTTGCATTTCTAAAATGCCTTTTACATTTTCATGATGTCCCAAAGTACATCACAGGCAAACCAAGCAGCTAATGAGATAATGACCAATTTATCTGTCCTGATGATGGTTGAAGGCTAAATATGGGCTAGGACACTGGAGAAATCCCCTACTTTTTTTTCTAAAAGGGCCATGTGTGGCATTTGGAGTGGTGGGGGGAGGAGGGGAGATTTCATTTCCAAACTTTAAGAATGCGTTTTCAAAATATTGGCAAAAAGAGGAATGCCAATGTGGAATGTGGAAAAAAAAAAGTACTGGCCAAGTTTGGCCGTTCAGCGAACCTGTTTTCGGATGAAAAAAAAAGTAGGAGAAAAGCAGGTGTTGTAGCCTCAAACGTCAGTAAGTAGGAAGACCTGCAAAAAAGGTAAGTTTAAAGTTTTTATTTTTTAATTCTTTTGCAGCAATTACTTAGTTAAGGGTCTTGTAAATGTTTTGTGATTTTTTTTTTGTCTTTTGCAATTTCTTTTTGTGTTTTCTCCCCTCCCAGAGCCTGTATTTTTGTCATTGATAGGCCTCGAGCTAAAGTTGGTGAGATCACTGTTTTTAACGCGAATCGTCAAGCAACGCTATTTTTTAATGACGAGCATATTTTGTGGCCAAATTTACTCCCTTAAAAAATGGCGCAATTTTTAGCCCCTAATGCTTTTCTGAGTACTGTGTCTGAATTTTCTTCTGGTTGGATTATGGGTCTATTCTGAGGTAAGTAAAAGATAAACTAAATTCATAAAATGATGAAGACTGTACCAAAAATACCTTATTTTTTGTATCTTATTTGAAACCATACTTAGCATTAAAAATGTTAATTGAGAAGATTTAGATTTGGACAGTGCCCATATTACTGTAAAGTATCAGCATTGAAGTAACATGTTCTAATTGTTCCATTTTATTTTCTGTAATACCATATGGATTGCAAAACAGTAACCCTTTTAAATTTCGTATATACTTGTTACAGAATTTCTCGATCAAAAAATATTTCTTTCTAAAGTTGCATTTTGATTTCATGTCAAAGTATCAACTGAACTATGACTAAGCTTGTCTTTTAATCAGAAAATTATTCATAAAGGTGAATCAATATATTAGAAAAGGGCAACCTTGATTCAATTTTCCCGATCATGGTAATTGTCTTTTCAGTGTGAACAATCTCATCTATTGAGAGAGCATGAAGAGACCCAGGAAAGGGCAACTCTACGCTATGAAGAACGTATCACTGAACTTCACAGTATAATTGCAGAACTAAATAAGAAAATTGACAGACTGCAGGGAGGAACAATAAGGTGAGCTAAGTTTAAATAGCATGTAAAAATATGGAGTGTTTTTAATTTGTTCTCAATGTGGGTGATACTGACATGGCTGCATTTATTGCCCCATCCATAATGGTGCTGGTGGGTTACTGACATTCAGGGGCTAAAATGCTTTGTTTTAGAGTTGGAGTTAGGTTAGATTAGTAATCTTCTGGTACCTGAAATGTGAGATGTTATCCCATTTTTTTCAATCTATCTTGTTAGCCATCCCTTCCCTCTATAGGCTGTGCAGTGATGTTTCTGAAGTTTGTTTTCCTGTATAGACATACAGGAAGGGAATCTTGACTGGCTGGTAGATCTGTTGTCTTGGGTCTGAATATCACTGGCTCCAACTGCCATGAGTCTCCGAGATGCTATATCCGCGTGTGTGATTCCTCTTTGCAGCATGATCTCATGTCGCATTGCCCATGGGGAATCAATAATTCATGAAGTATTCAAGTCAAGCAGGGTAAGACCCGATCCGAGTACTGCCAGATTCTGAGCCCCCTTTCCATTACTGCCAGATGCCAAGGCCATTTATTCCCAGTGCTGATAGATCATTGTCTTTGATAATACTACTTGACATATCACCTCTGATCACCTCTGGCAAGTCCTGTATAAGGTATACACTGTTTGTAATGCTTTTTAAGTTAATAGTTTCGGCTTCCCAACCCTATTTATTAGAAACAAAGAAACATAGAAAATAGGTGCAGGAGTAGGCCATTCGGCCCTTCGAGCCAGCACTACCATTCAATAAGATCATGACTGATCTTTCACCTCAGTACCCCTTTCCTGCTTTCTCCCCATACCCATTGATCCCTTTAGCCATAAGGGCCATATCTAACTCCCTCTTGAATATATCCAACAAACTAGCATCAACAACTCTCTGTGGTAGGGAATTCCACAGGTTAACAACTCTGAATGAAGAGGTTTCTCCTCATCTCGGTCCTAAATGGCGTACCCCTTATCCTTAGACTGTGTCCCCTGGTTCTGGACTTCCCCAACATCGGGAACATTCTTCCTGCATCTAACCTATCCAGTCCCGTCTGAATGTTATATGATTCTATGAGATCCCCTCTCATCCTTCTAAACTCCAGTAAATAAAGGCCCAGTCGATCTAGTCACTCCTCATATGTTGGACCAGCCATCCCGGGAATCAGTCTGGTGAACCTTTGCTGCACTCCTTCAATAGCAAGAACATCCTTCCTCAGATTAGGAGACCAAAACTGAACACAATATTCCAGGTGAGACCTCACCAAGGCCCTGTACAACTGCAGTAAGACCTCCCTGCTCCTATACTCAAAACCCATAGCTATGAAGGCCAACGCCTTCACTGCCTGCTGTACCTGCATGCCAACTTTCAATGACTGATATACCATGACACCCAGGTCTTGTTGCACCTCCCCTTTTCCTAATCTGCCGCCATTCAGATAATCTACTTTCATGTTTTTGCCCCAAAGTGGATAACCTCACATTTATCCACATTATACTGCATCTGCCATGCATTTGCCCACTCACCTAACCTGTCCAAGTCACCCTGCAGCCTCTTAGCGTCCTCTTCGCAGCTCACAACGCCACACAGTTGTGTCATCTGCAAACTTGGAGATACTACACTCAATTCCTTCATCTAAATCATTAATGTATATTGTAAATTGCTGGGGTCCCAGCACTGAGCCCCACTAGTCACTGCCGGCCATTCTGAAAGGGACACATTTATCCCGACTCTCTGCTTCCTGTCTGCCAACCAGTTCTCTAGCCACGTCAGTACATTACCCCCAATATCATGTGCTTTAATTTTGCACACCAATCTCTTGCGTGGGACCTTGTCAAAAGCCTTTTGAAAGTCCAAATCCACCACATCCACTGGTTCTCCCTTGTCCATTCTACTAGTTATATCCTCAAAAAATTCTAGAAGATTTGTCAAGCATGATTTCCCTTTGATAAATCCATGTTGACTTGGACCGATCCTGTCACTGCTTTCCAAATGCGCTGCTATTTCATCTTTAATAATTGATTCCAACATTTTTCCCACTAAAGGAGGGAGAGAGAAAGCGGGTAATTATAGACCAATTAGCCTGACATGAGTAGTGGGAAAAATGTTGGAATCAATTATTAAAGATGAAATAGCAGCGCATTTGGAAAGCAGTGACAGGATCGGTCCAAGTCAACATGGATTTATCAAAGTGGTGTTACATTAGCTACCCTCCAGTCTATAGGAACTGATCCAGAGTCGATAGACTGTTGGAAAATGATCACCAATGCATCCACTATTTCCATGGCCACTTCCTGAAGTACTCTGGGATGCAGACTGTCAGGCCCCAGGGATTTATCAGCCTTCAATTCCATCAATTTCCCTAACACAATTTCCCGCCTAATAAGGATTTCCTTCAGTTCTTCCTCCTCACTAGACCCTCGGTACCCTAGTACTTCCGGAAGATTATTTGTGTCTTCCTTCGTGAAGACAGAACCAAAGTATTTGTTCAACTGGTCTGCCATTTCTTTGTTCCCCATTATAAACTCACTTGAATCTGACTGCAAGGAATCTATGTTTGTCTTGACTAATCTTTTTCTCTTCACATATCTGTAGAAGCTTTTGCAGTCAGTTTTTATGTCCCCAGCAAGCTTCCTCTCATACTCTATTTTCCCCCTCCTAATTAAACCCTTTGTCCTCCTCTGCTGAATTCTAAATTTCTCCCAGTCCTCAGGTTTGCTACTTTTTTTAGCCAATTTATATGCCTCTTCCTTGGATTTAACACTATCCTTAATTTCCCTTGTTAGCCACTGTTGAGCCACCTTCCCCTTTTTATTTTTACTCCAGACAGGGATGTACAATTGTTGAAATTCATCCATGTGATCTTTAAATGTTTGCCATTGCCTATCCACCGTCAACCCTTTAAGTATCATTTGCCAGTCTATTCCAGCCGATTCACATCTCTTACCATCAAAGTTACCTTTCCTTAAGTTCAGGACCCGAGTCTCTGAATTAACTGTGTCACTCTCCATCTTAATAAGGAATTCTACCATATTATGGTCACTCTTCCCCAAGGGGCCTCGCACAATAAGATTGCTAATTAGTCCTTTCTCATTACACATCACCCAGTCTAGGATGGCCAGCCCTCTCGTTGGTTCCTCAACATATTGGTCCAGAAAACCATCCATAATACACTCCAGGAAATCCTCTGCCACCGTATTGCTACCAGTTTGATTAGCCCAATCTATATGTAGATTAAAGTCGCCCATAATAACTGCCGTACCTTGATTGCACGCATCCCTAATTTCTTGTTTGATGCTGTCCCCAACTTCACTACTACTATTTGGTGGTCTGTACACAACTCCCACTAGAGTTTTCTGCCCTTTTGTATTCCGGAGCTCCACCCATACAGATTCCACATCATCCAAGCTAATGTCCTTCCTTACTATTGCGTTAATTTCCTCTTTAACCAGCAACGCTACCCCACCTCCTTTTCGTTTCTGTCTATCCTTGCTGAATGTTGAATAACCCTGGATGTTGAGTTCCCAGCCTTGGTCACCCTGGAGCCATGTCTCCGTGATGCCAGTGATATCATATTCATTAATTGCTGCCTGTGCAATTAATTTGTCCACCTTATTAGGAATATTCCTCGCATTCAGGCACACAGCCTTCAGGCTTGTCTTTTTAACACACTTTGCCCTTTTAGAATTTTGCTGCATTGTCTGCAATATTCTGACTCTGGCCACTGCTTACTTTTTGGGAGGTGGGATGTTGAGAGCAGCCGGGAGAGAAAAGGAAAGAATTTTGCTAACACTGTCTGGTAGTTTAATAGTGAGATGGATTTAAAGTATTTGTGCAGACCATTATCCAGCTTTCTTAATATAGGGAGAACTGTGTACCCTTGAGGACCAGTACTTTAAGGAATGTTGATATTACAATTTACATTTACACACAGATGGAAGAATCTGAATTTAGACCATCTAAATCCAAACCATAGACTTGCAGCAGTGTTGATCTCTCGTCCTCAACTGGGCCTTGACACTGGAAAGTATTTGACTGAGTTAGCAATTAGAGGTAGACAGCTATATGTATATATATCTATATATATCTCTATATATCTATATCTATACTCTTTATCAACGACTTGGATGAAAGAATAGAGTTGTTTATCCATGTTTACAGGTGACATAAGTTAGGAGGCACACTAAGTTGTGCAGATGGGAGCAGAAAGTTATAAAGGGACATAGACAGATTAAGTGCATGGGCAACACAGTGACAGATGCAGTTCAATGTGGGAATGTGTCAGGCCATTCACTTTGGATCCACGAAGGACAAATAGGAATAGTTTCTGAATGGCGAGAGACGAGGAACTGTGGAGGAGGCAAGTGATTTGGGTGTCTGTTTGCACAGACCATTAAAAGTTAATGCACAGGTCCAAAAAGTAATCAAAAAGGCTAATGGAATGTTGGTCTTTATCTTGGGTTGTAGTACAAGGGGGAGGAAGTGATGCTTCAGTTGTACGGAGCCTTGTTCAGACCCCATCTGGAGTACTGTGTTTAGTTTTAGCCACCTTAAGGTAGTTATGTTACTTTAGTTGGAAGGGATATAGTGCAGAGTCACCAGAATTATGTTGGGGTCAATGTTCCCGTTGGACTGCGCGGCGGCACAGTGGTCTGCAGGTTCCGCGCAGGCCAGTCACTGGCTTTTGACTGGAAAAACCGCGCATGCATGCCTGCTAAAGGGGCTGTGCATTCAAAAAATAATTAGGGAGAATATTGATTGGGGTTTAAAGGGTTAACTTATGAGCACAGGTTGCATAAACTTGGCTTGAGTTTAGTAGGTTGAGAGGTGATTTTAATTGACAAAAGGATTTGACAGAGTAGATACAGAAAAGTATTTTTGGCTAAAGAATCCAGAACAGGGGGCACTTGACATAACTTCACTAACAAATAGTCATTTTTGCAGCTAGTTTTTTATCCACTCCCAGGAATTATTGTGAATTTCTACATCTTTGAGTCTAGCTAATAGCCTTTTGTGTAGAATGCCTTTTGGAAGTTGAGGTTCACCACGTGGTAGAGCTTTCCACTGTCCAATTGGGCTGTCACTTCCTCGAAGCTGTTGGAGGTTGGTCATGCTGGAATTTCCCCATATAGATCCATGTTAATTTATGTTTACTTATTATTTTGCAGGTAATCGAGTGTACTCCTGATAATCAATTACACTACTTAACATGGAGTGAAGTTAAATCATTCTATTGGGTGTGCCAGTTTTGTTCCCCCTTTTTGAATATGGGCACCATGTTACACTGATTACAATCTATCGGTATCTCCCAGTGTCCAGTGGCTGGCTGACTCCCTCATACTGGGCTCAATTTTCCACAGTTAGCTGCACTTTTTTTGGGGGGCGTGCGCCGCTTTTTTTGGCGCACATTAAAATGTCCCAGTTTCCCCAAAGTTTCTGCGCCAGCATAACTCAGTTAGGTATGATCTTTTTAGGTTAGTATTGTTTTGCGTCATAGAGGACGTAACCTGATGTCTGCGTCAGTTTTTCACATTTAAGCAAGTTTGGCCAACTTATATTTTTCCTACGCTGGCATATATGACCACTCCCAAAAAACCTTCTGGGCACTTAAGAAAAACCAGCGCACATTAAAAAATTGGCGCAGAAAGACGCCATTGTTTTTAGGCGAAGTTTTGGAGGGAGTCAAGAAGGCAAAGAATATGCATCATGAAGCTTAATTTTTTCAAAGTCTAAAGGGAGAAAATGGAAGTCTAATGCAATTCTTTAATTTTTGATTTTTTTCAAAGTACCACGCCACCACTGAACGTCTCCTCACCGCGCTCAAGGGTCGGGGCGTTGGACTGCAGAATCGCTCCCTCGCCTGGACACGGGCTCGGGGCTCGGCTTCAAAAGAAGCCCGGGAGGTGGGGGTGGAAACTGAACTGAAGGGATGAGAAACTTTAGGCTATACAACCGCTTCAAAAGAAGCCAGGTGGGGAGAGGGTGGTCGCCGAGCCCCTGTGTACGGGCGAGGGAGCGATTCTGCCAGCCAACCCTCGAGCCTGGTGAGACGTTCGGTCAGTGGTGGGATGGTACTTTGAAAAAAATCTAAAATTAACGAATTGCATTGGACTTCGTTGCCCCAAATGTCTTCATTGAATGCCTAGCCTCCCATTCTAAGCAAGCCTATTGTGCATGCACAGACCAGGGTGTGGTCCATACTAGGGCTTCGACCTTGGGGGTGGGGGGGGGAAAAAGAGGCAAGAAGGTTTGAGTGCTGTCATTTCTCCTGTTTTGAGCTTCTTGCAAAGCTGCAATTAAATTATGAGGGCAATATTGACAATGCCATACCTCCTGCAAGGCTTCTGCATGATTGTGCTGCTGTGCCTCAGGAACCTCAGAGCATGTAGGATGATGGCCAGGAGGCCTCACCCACATCGGGTATATCGAGACAGGCATTCATACCTGCACCTGAGTGATGCAGAATGTGAGAGGCTGCGTCTCAGCAAAGAAGTAACCGAGATCTGTGAGTTAATAAAAGCAGACCTGCAGCCTAGAAGCATCAGGAGGACTGCTTTGTCAGTTGAAGTAAAGGTTACAGCTGCACTTTCATTTTATGCATCTGGATCAATCTAGGCCACAACTGGGGATGTGTGTGCCATTACTCAACATGCAACACATATCTGCATTCGGCAGGTGACTGCTGCACTATATGCCAGGAGGAATGACTAAATAAAGTTCTCCATGATCGCCCAAGCAATGTGTGACAGGGCTGTGGGCATTTCCAGGATTGCTGGCTTCCCAAAGGCACAGAGCTGCATTGATTGTACCCACATTGCCTTGCTAGCACCTTTGGAGAATTCCGAGTTGTACAGGAACAGAATTGGCTTCCAATCCATGAATGTACAGCTCGTGTGTGACAACATGCATTGCATCATTTCAGTTAATGCAAGATACCCTAGGAGCACCCATGATTCGTTCATCCTACGTGCGAGCGCTATATCTGCCATGTTTCAGCAACAGCCAGAAGGGCAGAGCTGGCTACTGGGAGACAGTATATCCTTTATGAAAGGATATACTTGCTTTGGAGGCAGTTCAGAGAAGGTTCGCTAGGTTGATTCTGGGGATGAGAGGGTTGACTTATGAGGAAAGGTTGAGTAGGTTGGGTCTCCTCTCATTCTTCTGAATTCCAATGAGTAGTGATCTGTTCAAAATGTACAAGATTATGAGGGGGCTTGACAAGATGGATGCAGAGAGGATGTTTCCACTGATGGGGGAGACTAGAACTAGAGGGCATGATCTTGGAATAAGGGGCCGCCCATTTAAAATAGAGATGAGGAGAAATTTCTTCCCTGAGGGTTGTAAATTTGTGGAATTAGCTGCCTCAGAGAGATGTGGAAGCTGGGACATCGAATAAATTTAAGACAGAAATAGACAGTTTCTTAAATGATGAGGGGTTATGGGGAGCGGGCGAGGAAGTGGAGCTGAGTCCATGATCAGATCAGCCATGATCATATTGAATGGCGGAGCAGGCTCGAGGGGCCATATGGCCTACTCCTGCTCCTATTTCTTATGTTCTTAAGAGTACAGCCTCACCACCTGGCTCATGACGCCCCTACGCGTAACCAGGACGGAAGCTGATCAGGAATACAACATGTTGCACATTGTGACGCGCGGCATAATAGAGAGGACCATTGGCATCTTGAAGCAGCGTTTCTGATGCCTGGACCATTCCGGAGGCTAATTGCAATACTCCCCTGAGATTGTCAGTCAGTTCATTGTTGTGTCCTGTATGCTGCATAACTTAGCCATCATGAGACAGTAGCAGCTGGTAGCAGAAGACCCACCTGAGGTGAAAGTGTCTGATGACGAGGAGGAGGAAGCCTGAACCCAGAGCACGATGGCGGAGGAGAGCGGGCCGACGTGCCCCTTTACCATTTGCTCGAGCCTTGCGCGAGCAGCTCATCCGTGAACGCTTTGCTGCCTGAACTGTTTGGACCTGTTCTGTAATGTTCTGTTGTGTTAATGGAACAAATGAGTCAGTTATAATTTATAATATATTTTATTCAAAAGTTTAACACTTGTTTGTACTTAACTTTAGTAAAAATATTCATGTATCAAACTTTAAAGTTTTCAGTTAAGATCACTTACAAACTTTCTAATATTTAAATTTACATCATTTAGAAAAAAACTTTTAATTTGACAACAGTTACAACAGTTACAACAGTTACAACAGTTACAACAGTTACAACAGTTACAACAGTTACAACAGTTACAACAGTTACAACAGTAACAACAATAACAACAACAAAAGTAGCAAAAAAAGGCTGCACCCATCTCTCCTCCACCTTATTCCACGACCGCCTATTGCGCTTGGACTTGGTGACTTCACCCCTGCCTGCAGGCGGTGGCGCAGCGTTTCTCGGGTTGGTACCAAGCTTATTCTTTCTAGAATCTCGGGTAATGCACACTTCTTGATGGGGGGAGTGGGCAGGCGGTAATGTGGAAGGCCCGGCTTGGGCCTCTTCAGAGACTGGCCTGGGGATTGCAGTTGATTCTGTCAATGGCTGCGGGGGTCTGGGCGTGTTCCATGATTGCATCAGCTACCTGCGTCATTCCCTCCCTCATGTGCCCCGACAGTGTCTCAACTACCTGCAACATCTCATCTCTCGTCCACCGACAGCACATCAACTACCTGTGACATTCCCTCCCTCATGTTCACCAAACAGTGTTCCCATTTCTCGTAAGAGTGTTGTTCCTTTTCCCGACAGTCCCAATACCTCATCACCCACCCCACTGATGGTGTCCAGGAACGATTGCGTAAGGTCAATGCTCTCCACACTCATTGCCATCATCTGAACCACATCTGTTGCATCCTGTACCTCAGGAGAGCGCTGTCGAACTCTCCTTCCCCTCTTCGAGGCTGCGGGAACCAGTGGGGAGTGTGCAAAACCATGGAATGTCCCAACATTCGTACCACTCAGGAAAGAGGCTGGCACCTCAATGGGCAGCACCTGCACCTCCTCCAGAGTGAGTACAACAGTGGAGGCATCATCCTCCCCCTCACCCTGCCCCTCCCCCCATGCTGTTGGTTTGGAAGATGTTCTCCTCTTCAGCCTCGTCCGCATCTGAATCATCATCTGCATCGGCTTCAGCCTCGCCAGGGTTGGCCTCAAGTTCTGAAAAATATAATGGAACAGTCAAATGGACAGCAGCAGAGGAGGGGGCAGGGTGGCATGAGTAGGGTCTCACAGCACAGGCAGCAGACTCGTTTGAAAGACCACAATGAATGATAGCACATTGCATCAACCAAAGCGTAGCTGACGGAGACATCCCCATGAACCGAAGCATGGCTAGCCCGCGCAGTACTTGACTTTTAGCAAAGCCAGAATGTGGAATTAACAGGACTTGCCCTCTCCCTCGAGTGTGGGCCCAGCTTGTGCAGTGGTGGCTGGTGGTTGCTTTTCTTCAGGCAGGACCCATCAAAGCAGATGGAGTATATTGTTGGAAAGTGTGAGGTCATGCACTTTGGCAGAAAAAAATCAAAGAGCAAGTTATTATTTAAATGGAGAAAGATTGCAAAGTGCTGCAGTACCAGAGGGACCTGGGGGTACTTGTGCATGAAACACAAAAGGATAGTATGCAGGTACAGCAAGTGATCAGGAAAGTCAATGGTATTGTGGCCTTTATTGCAAAGGGGGTGGAGTATAAAAGCAAGGAAGTCTTGCCACGCTTGGAATACTGCGTGCAGTTTTGGTTTCCATATTTACAAAAGGAATATACTTGCTTTGGAGGCAGTTCGGAGAAGGTTCACTAGGTTGATTCTGGGGATCAGGGGGTTGACTTATGAGGAAAGGTTGAGTAGGTTGGGTCTCTACTCATTGGAATTCAGAAGAAGAAACGTATAAGATTATGAGGGGGCTTGACAAGGTGGATTCGGAGAGGATGTTTCCACTGATGGGGGAGACTAGAACTAGAGGGCATGATCTTAGAATAAGGGGCTGCCCATTTAAAACAGAGATGAGGAGAACTTCTCTGAGGGTTGTAACTCTGTGGAATTCGCTGCCTCAGAGAGCTGCGGAAGCTGGGACATTGAAATAGACAGTTTTTTAAACGATAAGAGGATAAGGGGTTATGGAGAGCGGGCGGGGAAGTGCAGCTGAGTCCATGATCAGATCAGCCATGATCTTATTGAATGGCGGAGCAGGCTCGAGGGGCCGTATGGCCTACTCCTGTTCCTATTTCTTATGTTCTTATAAGCAGCAACCCTGTCTTCCAAGAGTGTCAGTGGGTGCAGATTTGCTGGGCCTCCTCCTGTTCGCATTCTCTCTCTGTTGTGTGCCACCTTCCTCTGCAAAGATGAAAAACAACTTTTTAGAGAGGGTGTCTTTCTGCTGGGTGGGACATATAGATGGTCACATTTACAATTACAATTCCAGTGAATAAATGAAAATATTACTTGCACTAACTACTTGACCAAGGTCCTGCCACATTTTGCACTGGTCTCCAGACCTCTAGGTGGTTACCATTGTACAGTAAATCTTCTGCAAGTTGGTTTCAGCGTTTCTTCATTTCTTTTGGTGAAACTTTTATGTGACCTCTGCTGGTGTCCAGCACCTGCCATCTGGCCTCAATTACAGTAACTAGTGCCTCCACTTCCGCTTTTGCGAAATTCTTTGTCCTTGAGCTGCGTTGCATATTGCAGCTCTGATTTTTCCACTGAGAATTAAAGTTCTCTCACACACAACTGGCTCCTTAAAAATTGCCAAATGCAGACTGGATGGTATACCGGGCATGCACGGCCATAGCAGTCACGTAAAAAAATGTCTTTTCTTTTTTTCCGCGCACGTGCAGAAGGGAGGGTATCCTTTTTTCGGCGCAGACATTAGGCTCCACCCCCAAAAGCTAAAGGACAGGCTGTGCGCCGCCCATTTTAAAAATTAGAACAGGGAAACTTGCAAGTTATTTTTTTGGAGTAGTCGAGGCCTAAAAAATCGGGTGTAACTCTTGAAATTCGCCAAAAAACAGCATTTGGGAAAATTGAGCCCAATAGTTGTCCATACTTCACAAAGCTCCTCCCTAGTTTCTTTGGAATAAATACCACCTATCCTTAGGAGATAAGGCAAAGAACAAAATAATTCCCTATCAGTCATTTATTTGCTTAGCTTACCTCTCCAGGATGGTATGTTGCCTCCCTGGTGCAAGGGTCAAGGATGTCTCGGAGCGGCTGCAGGACATTTTGGAGGGGGAGGGTGAACAACCAGTTGTCGTGGAGCATATAGGTACCAACGATACAGGTAAAAAATGGGATGAGGTCCTACACGCAGAATTTAGGGAGCTAGGAGTTAAATTTTAATCGTAGGACCTCAAAGGTAGTAATCTCAAGATTACTAGTACCACATGCTAGTCAGAGTAGCAATTGCAGGATAGCTAAGATGAATACGTGGCTTGAGGAGTGGTGCAGAAGGGAGGGATTCAAATTCCTGGGACATTGGAACCGGTTCTGGGGGAGGTGGGACCAGTACAAACTGGACGGTCTGCACCTGGGCAGAACCGGAACCAATGTTTGCTAGTGCTGTTGGGGAAGGGTTAAACTAATACGGCAGGGAGATGGGAACCTATGCAGGGAGAGAGGGAAGTAGAATGGGGGCAGAAGCAAAAGATAGAAAGAAGAAAAGTAAAAGCGGAGGGCATAGAAACCCAAGGCAAAAATCAAAAAGGGCCACATTACAGCAAAATTCTAAAGGGGCAAAGTGTGTTAAAAAGACAAGCCTGAAGGCTCTGTGCCTGAATGCGAGGAATATTCCTAATAAGGTGGACAAATTAATTGCACAGGCAGCAATGAATGAATATGATATCACTGGCATCACGGAGACATGGCTCCAGGGTGACCAAGGCTGGGAACTCAACATCCAGGGTTATTCAACATTCAGCAAGGATAGACAGAAAGGAAAAGGAGGTGGAGTAGCATTGCTGGTTAAAGAGGAAATTAAAGCAATAGTAAGGAAGGACATTAGCTTGGATGATGTGGAATCTGTATGGGTGGAGCTGCGGAATACCAAAGAGCAGAAAACGCTACTGGGAGTTGTGTACAGACCACCAAACAGTAGTAGTGAAGTTGGGGACAGCATTAAACAAGAAATTAGGGATGCGTGCAATAAAGGTACAGCAGTTATCATGGGCGACTTTAATCTACACATAGATTGGGCTAGCCAAACAGGTAGCAATACAGTGGAGGATGATTTCCTGGCGTGTATTAGGGATGGTTTTCTGGACCAATATGATGACGAACCAACTAGAGGGCTGGCCATCCTAGACTGGGTGATGTGCAATGAGAAAGGACTAATTAGCAATCTTGTTGTGCGAGACCCCTTTGGGAAGAGTGACCATAATATGATAGAATTCTTCATTTAAAATGGAGAGTGACGCAGCTAATTCAGAAACTAGGGTCCTGAACATGAGGAAAGGTAACTTCGATGGTATGAGACGTGAATTAGCTGGAATAGACTGGCGAATGATACTTGAAGGGTTGACAGTGGATAGGCAATGGCAAACATTTAAAGATCACATGGATGAACTTTAACAATTGTAAATCCCTGTCTGGAGTAAAAATAAAAAGGGGAAGGTGGCTCAACTGTGGCTAACAAGGGAAATTAAGGATAGTGCTAGATCCAAGGAAGAAGCATATATATTGGTCAGAAAAAGCAGCAAACCTGAAGACTGGGAGAAATTTTGAATCCAGCAGAGGAGGACAAAGGTTTTAATTGGGAGGGGGGAAATAGAGTATGAGAGGAAGCTTGCTGGAAACATAAAAACTGACTGCAAAAGCTTCGATAGATATGTAAAGAGAAAAAGATTAGTGAAGATAAACGTAGGTCCCTTGCAGTCAGATTCAAGTGAGTTTATAATGGGTAACAAAGAAATGGCAGACCAGTTGAACAAATACTTTGGTTCTGTCTTCATGAAGGAAGACACAAATAACCTTCCGGAAACACTAGGGGACCGAGGGTCTAGTGAGAAGGAGGAACTGAAGGAAAACCTTATTCGGCGGGAAATTGTGTTGGGGAAATTGATGGAATTGAAGGCCGATAAATCCCTGGGGCCTGATAGTCTGCATCCCAGAGTACTTAAGGAAGTGACCATAGAAATAGTGGATGCATTGGTGATCATTTTCCAACAGTCTATCGATTCTAGATCAGTTCCTATGGACTGGAGGGTAGCTAATGTAACACCACTTTTTAAAAAGGGAGGGAGAGAGAAAATGGGTAATTACAGACCAGTTAGCCTGACATGAGTAGTGGGGAAAATGTTGGAATCAATTATTAAAGATGAAATAGCAGCGCATTTGGAAAGCAGTGACAGGATCGGTCCAAGTCAGCATGGATTTATGAAAGGGAAATCATGCTTGACAAATCTTCTAGAATTTTTTGCGGTTGTAACTAGTAGAGTGGACAAGGGAGAACCAGTGGATGTGGTGTATTTGAACTTTCAAAAGGCTTTTGACAAGGTCCCACACAAGAGATTGGTGTGCAAAATTAAAGCATATGGTATTGGGTGTAATGTACTGACGTGGATAGAGAACTGGTTGGCAGACAGGAAGCAGAGAGTCGGGATTAACGGGTCCTTTTCAGAATGGCAGGCAGTGATTAGTGAGGTGCCGCAGGGCTCAGTGCTGGGACCCCAGCTATTAACAATATACATCAATAATTTAGATGAAGGAATTGAGTGTAATATCTACAAGTTTGCAGATGACACAAAGCTGGGTGGCGGTGCAAGCTGTGAGGAGGATGCTAAGAAGCTGCAGGGTGACTTGGCCAGGTTAGGTGAGTGGGCAAATGCATGGCAGATGCAGTATAATGTGGATAAATATGAGGTTATCCATTTTGGGGGCAAAAACACAAAGGCAGAATATTATCTGAATGGCGGCAGATTAGGAAAAGGGGAGGTACAACGAGACCTGGGTGTCATGGTACATCAGTCATTGAAAGTTGGCATGCAGGTACAGCAGGTGGTGAAGAAGGCAAATGGCATGTTGGCCTTCGTAGCTAGGGGATTTGCATATAGGAGCAGGGAGGTCTTATTACAGTTGTACAGGGCCTTGGTGAGGCCTCACCTGGAATATTGTGTTCAGTTTTGGTCTCCTAATCTGAGGAAGGACGTTCTTTTTATTGAGGGAGTGCAGCGAAGGTTCACCAGACTGATTCCCGGGATGGCAGGACTGACATATGCGGAGAGACTGGAACGACTGTCTGTATTCACTGGAGTTTAGAAGGATGAGAGGGGATCTCATAGAAACATATAAAATTCTGACGGGACTGGACAGGTTAGATGCAGGAAGAATGTTCCTGATGTTGGGGAAGTCCAGAACCAGGGGTCACAGTCTAAGGATAAGGGGTAAGCCATTTAGAACTGAGATGAGGAGAAACTTCTTCACTCAGAGAGTTGTTAACCTGTGGACTTCTCTACCGCAGAGAGTTAATGCCAATTCATTGGATATATTCAAGAGGGATTTAGATATGGCCCTTGGGGCTAAAGGGATCAATGGGTATGGAGTGAAACCAGGAAAGGGGTACTGAGGTGAATGATCAGCCATGATCTTATTGAATGGTGGTGCAGGCCCGAAGGGCTGAATGACCTACTCCTGCACCTATTCGAACAACATGTTGATCATGTCTTCCCTTGTGAATACCCCATGGAGGAAGTAATTATTCAGAATATTTTACATTTTGTGGACATCTCCCTTTCACGTCCGTTTGCAACTTTTAGGGTCTTCACCATTGTAACACAGTCTTTTAAACACAAATTAGTTTGTGTATAACTGTTTCCTTGTAGTCCTGCTCAGGATAAAATAAACCAGGGAGAAAACAGGTAAAATAAACATCAAGAATCATTAACAGTGGAAGTGCTCTAACTTTCATTCATAGCGTTGCAATCTAACTCTTAGAGAACAGATGACCTTGCTGTGCCAAGTTCATGCTCTGCTTGACTTAGCCTCTCTTTTTATCCAAAGTGTCGAGGCCTTACTCTCCCATCAACTTCTGAATTCCTGTTCAGCAGCCATTCTGCTTCCACGTAGTTATGCAAGACTCTTAACATATTTTAGGTTTATATGATAATGCTAATGAAATTGAATGGATTGGGTCTTATTTGTATTTTGTGGTTTGTGGATGGTGGTCTATGATGGTGTAGGTAGAATATAAAAAGTAAGTAAGAAGGACTATAGGAGGAAGAAAATTGAACAAAAAATAAATAGGAAGCACTGAGGTAGGAAAGAGGGAATAATTGGTTGTGGTTTGAAACAAATAAATGAGGAGAAATGACCCTGGCTATCAAAAAACAATGTTGACGAATAGGACTGTACGGAAATAAATAAGTGGAGAGCAGGCTAGAAAAAAAAAATGAAAATTAGGGGAAAAAGCTCAAGTTGTAAAGTTGTAAATTAGGAGAAAAAGCTCAAGTTGTAAAGTTGTAAAGAGAGCTGTGGTTGCATGATCTGTGGAGCAATGTTCGAAAGGGGAAAACTTTACTGGTGCTACCAGGAAGAATGAAGAGAGATTTGGCTTTGAGATGTTGTCATTGAATGGGAGAGATAGAAAGTGGGAAGATGGTTTTTGTTGAAATATAACATTTGGGGAAATTGAACCAGACAGGAGCACGAGGAGAGCAGGCAGCTGGATTTGAAGTTGCTGCAATATGATGCGTACCTAGTGATATAACAGAAGTGGGAGTTGGTAATGAATGGTAAGAACACTTTTTGTGTGGACTGGTCATCAATAGCAACTGCGGACATGTAGGAACTACAGTAGGTGAAGCATAAGGCTGGAATGGGAAGCAATAACTACTGAGGTGGACAGGAGATGAGGTTCAGAATAATGTGGCCTGGGGGAGGAAGGATGAGAGGAGTGGTAGCCACAGACTTGTTGTCGAGGTGCTTTGATCTGTACGTCATGATTTGTAACATTTGGCAGCTGCGTAAGTTGAAGAAGGTGGTGAGGTTGAATTTGTTTTTGTTCAGTAAAATAATAAAACTGCCAAAGATTCATTATAAAGTAATTAACACATCAGACATAATTATGATTCCTGTTTACTAGCCAAAATCTGTAGAAGTATTAGTTTTTCATAATTTTAATGGTAAATATTTGAAGTCCAGAAACATTAGTCAATAAAGTCCCAAATGCATCCATCTTCATATTAGTGCAATTCTAAGTGGTTTGTTTATTTCACAGAGAAGAAGATGAGTGTTCAGAGTTGCGTTCAGACCTTGGCCACAGCCAACAGGAGGCAAACGAAGATTCTAGAAGTATGGATCAGGATCAAACCTCGGTCTCTGTGCCTGAGAACCAATCAGTGATGGTCTCTGCCGATATAGGTAAGGTTGGGATGAGAATAGGGCCATTAAGGGATAGAGAGATGGCAGAAATATTAAATAATTATTTTGCTTCTGTATTTACCAGGGAGATCGAACAGGTGGACATGACATTGGGTATTAAGATTAGTCATGAGATAAGTACATTTAAAATAAAGAGCAGATATATTAAATAAACGAATCAAACTCAGGATAAAATCCCTTGTCTGGATGGATTGCTTCCACACATTTTAGAAGAATGTAGAAAAGGTGCCACATAAAAGGTTATTGCACAAGATAAAAGTGAAAAAGAAGGGCGGTAAGAGAAGGGATAACCAACCGTGGATAACCAAGGAAATAAAAGAGAGTATCAAATTTTAAAACCAATGCGTATAAGGTGGCCAAGGTTAGTGGGAAACTAGAAGATTGGGAAAATTTTAAACAACAGCAAAGAAGGACGAAGAAAGCAATAAAGAAAGGAAAGATAGATTACGAAGGTAAACTTGCGCAAAACATAAAAACGGATAGTAAAAGCTTTTACAGATATATAAACGGAAAAGAGTGACTAAAGTAAATGTTGGTCCTTAGAAGATGAGAAGGGGGATTTAATCATGGGAAATGTGGAAATGGCTGAGACCTCAAATAATTATTTTGCTTCAGTGGAAGACACAAAAACCATGCCAAAAATTGCTGGTCACGGGAATGTGGGAAGGGAGAACCTTGAGATAATCACTATCACTAGGGGGTAATGCTGGACAGGCTAATGGGACTCAAGGTAGACAAGTCCCCTGGTCCTGATCAAATGCATCCTAGGGTATTAAAAGAGATGGCGGAAGTTATAGCAGATGCATTTGTTATAATCTACCAAAATTCTCTGGACTCTGGGGAGGTACCAGCGGATTGGAAAGCAGCTAATATAACGCCTCTGTTTAAAAAAGGGGGCAGACAAAAAGCAGGTAACTATAGGCTGGTTAGTTTAACATCTGTAGTGGGGAAAATGCTTGAAGCTATCATTAAGGAAGAAATAGCGGGACATCTAGATAGGAATAGTGCAATCAAGCAGACGCAGCATGGATTCATGAAGGGGAAATCATGTTTAACTAATTTACTGGAATTCTTTGAGGATATAATGAGCATGGTGGATAGAGATGTACTGATGGATGTGGTGTATTTAGATTTTCAAAAGGCATTCGATAAGGTGCCACACAAAAGGTTACTGCAGAAGATAAGGGTACACGGAGTCAGAGGAAATGTATTAGCACGGATAGAGAATTGGCTGGCTAACAGAAAGCAGAGAGTCGGGATAAATGGGTCCTTTTCGGGTTGGAAATCGGTGGTTAGTGGTGTGCTACAGGGATCGGTCATGGGACCACAACTGTTTGCAATATACATAGATGACCTGGAAGAGGGGACAGAGTGTAATGTAACAAAATTTGCAGATGACACAAAGATTAGTGGGAAAGCGGGTTGTGTAGAGGACACAGAGAGGCTGCAAAGAGATTTAGATAGGTTCAGCGAATGGGCTAAGGTTTGGCAGATGGAATACAATGTTGGAAAGTGTGAGGTCATCCACCTTGGGGGAAAAACAACAGTAAAAGGGAATATTATTTGAATGGGGAGAAATTGCAACATGCTGAGGTGCAGAGGGACCTGGGGGTCCTTGTGCATGAATCCCAAAAAGTTAGTTTGCAGGTGCAGCAGGTAATCAGGAAGGCGAATGGAATGTTGGCCTTCATTGCGAGAGGGATGGAGTACAAAAGCAGGGAGGTCCTGCTGCAACTGTACAGGGTATTAGTGAGGCCTCACCTGGAGTACTGCATGCAGTTTTGGTCACCTTACTTAAGGAAGGATATACTAGCTTTGGAGGGGGTACAGAGACGATTCACTGGCTGATTCTGGAGATGAGGGGGTTACCTTATGATGATCGATTGAGTAGACTGGGTCTTTACTCGTTGGAGTTCAGAAGGATGAGGGGTGATCTTATAGAAACATTTAAAATAATGAAAGGGATAGACAAGATAGAGGCAGAGAGGTTGTTTCCACTGGTCGGGGAGACTAGAACTAGGGGGCACAGCCTCAAAATACGGGGGAGCCAATTTAAAACCGAGTTGAGAAGGAATTTCTTCTCCCAGAGGGTTGTGAATCTGTGGAATTCTCTGCCCAAGGAAGTAGTTGAGGCTAGCACATTGAATGTATTCAAGTCACAGATAGATAGATTTTTAACCAATAAGGGAATTAAGGGTTACGGGGAGCGGGCGGGTAAGTGGAGCTGAGTCCACGGCCAGATCAGCCATGATCTTGTTGAATGGCGGAGCAGGCTCGAGGGGCTAGATGGCCTACTCCTGTTCCTAATTCTTATGATCTTATGTCCACGGAGTTGGGGGTAATATATTAGCATGGATAGAGGATTGGCTAACTAACAGAAAACAGAGAGTCAGGATAAATGGTTCATTCTCGGCTTGGCAACCAGTTACTCGTGGGGTGCCGCAGGGATCAGTGCTGGGACCCCCACTATTTACAATCTATATTAATGACTTGGAAGAGGGACCGAGAGTAACGTAGCCAAGATTGCTGACGATACAAAGATGGGAAGAAAAACAATGTGTGAGGAGGACACAAAAAATCTGCAAAAGGACATAGACAGGCTAAGTGAGTGGGCAAAAATGTGGCAGAAGGAGTATAATGTTGGAAAGTGTGAGGTCATGCACTTTGGCAGAAAAAAATCAAAGAGCAAGTTATTATTTAAATGGAGAAAGAGTGTAAACTGCTGCAGTACAGCGGGACCTGGGGGTACTTGAGCATGAAACGCAAAAGGATAGTATGCAGGTACAGCAAATGATCAGGAAGGCCAATGGAATCTTGGCCTTTATTGCAAAGGGGATGGAGTATAAAAGCAGGGAAAGTCTTGCTACAGCTATACAAGGTATTGGTGAGGCCACACCTGGAATACTGCGTGCAGTTTTGGTTTCCATATTTACGAAAGGATATACTTGCTTTGGAGGCAGTTCAGAGAAGGTTCACGGTTGCTTCCGGGGATGAGGGTGTTGACTTATGAGGAAAGGTCAAGTAGGTTGGGCTCATTGGAATTCAGAAGAATGAGAGGTAATCTTATCGAAACGTATAAGATTATGAGGGGGCTTGACAAGGTGGATGCAGAGAGGATGTTTCCACTGATGGGGGAGACTAGAACTAGAGGGCACGATCTTAGAATAAGGGGCCGCCCATTTAAAACAGAGATGAGGAGAAATTTCTTCTTTGAGGGTTGTAAATCTGTGGAATTCACTGTCTGAGAGCTGTGGAAGCTAGGACATTGAATAAATTTAAGACAGAAATAGACAGTTTCTTAAATGATAAGGGGATAAGAGGTTATGGGGAGCGGGCGGGAAAGTGGAGCTGAATCCATGATCCGATCAGCCATGATCTTATTGAATGGTGGAGCAGGCTCGAGGGGCCGTATGGCCTATTGATGTTCCTATTTCTTATGTTCTTATAGCAGAGGCATTACTGCACATAGTTAATAATTTATTAGAAAAAAGTATAATGTGGATAAATGTGAGGTTATCCACTTTGGTGGTAAAAACAGAGAGACAGATTATTATCTGAATGATGACAGATTTGGAAAAGGGAAGGTGCAACGAGACCTGGGTGTCATGGTACATCAGTCATTGAAGGTTGGCATGCAGGTGCAGCAGGCGTTTAAGAAAGCAAATGGCATGTTGGCCTTCATAGCGAGGGGATTTGAGTACAGGGGCAGGGAGGTGTTGCTACAGTTGTACAGGGCCTTGGTGAGGCCACACCTGGAGTATTGTGTACAATTTTGGTCTCCTAACTTGAGGAAGGACATTCTTGCTATTGAGGGAGTGCAGCGAAGATTCACCAGACTGATTCCCGGGATGGTGGGACTGACCTATCAAGAAAGACTGGATCAACTGGGCTTGTATTCACTGGAGTTCAGAAGAATGAGAGGGGACCTCATAGAAACGTTTAAAATTCTGATGGGTTTAGACAGGTTAGATGCAGGAAGAATGTTCCCAATGTTGGGGAAGTCCAAAACCAGGGGTCACAGTCTCAGGATAAAGGGTAAGCCCTTTAGGACCGAGATGAGGAGAGACTTCTTCACCCAGAGAGTGGTGAACCTGTGGAATTCTCTGCCACAGAAAGTGGTTGGGGCCAATTCACTAAATATATTCAAACAGGAGTTAGATGAAGTCCTTACTACTCGGGGGATCAAGGGGTATGGCGAGAAAGCAGGAAGTGGGCACTGAAGTTTCATGTTCAGCCATGAACTCATTGAATGGCGGTGCAGGCTAGAAGGGCTGAATGGCCTGCTCCTACACCTATTTTCTATGTTTCTATGTTTTTCTATGAATGAGAGGGGATCTCATAGAAACGTCTAAAATTCTGACGGGTTTAGACAGGTTAGATGTAGGAAGAATGTTCCCAATGTTGGGGAAGTCCAGAACCAGGGGTCACAGTCTAAGGATAAGGGGTAAGCCATTTAGGACTGATATGAGGAGAAACTTCTTCACCCAGAGTGGTGAACCTGTGGAATTCTCTACCACAGAAAGTTGTTGATGCCAATTCACTAAATATATTCAAAAAGGAGTTAGATATAGTCCTTACTACTCGGGGGATCAAGGGGTATGGCAAGAAAGGAGGAATGGGGTACTGAAGCTGCATGTTCAGCCATGGACTCATTGAATGGCGGTGCAGGCTCGAAGGGCTGAATGGCCTACTCCTGTACCTATTTTCTATGTTTCTATGTCTTCAAAATTATGAAAGTTTTTGATCGAGATACAGAGAGAATGTTTTCACTTGTGTGAAAGAGCATAACCAGAGGCCATAAATATAAGATAGTCACCCAGAAATCCAATAAGGAATTCAGAAGAAACCTCTTTACCCAAAGAGTGGTGAGAATGTGGAACTCGCTACCACAGGGAGTGGTTGCCGCGAATAATATAGATGCATTTAAGGGGAGGCTAGACAAGCGTACGAGGGAGAAGGAAACAGAGGTTAAAGTGGAGCATAAACGTCGGCATGGACTGGTTGAGCTGAATATCCTATCTCTGTGCCATATATCCTGTGTAATCCTATGATCCTAACACTCAAATGTTTTATTCGACATCAGCAAAATGTGTTCTATAAGGCTAGATTCATAAATAACACCAAAGCAAAAATACTATGGATGCTGGAAATCTGAAATAAAATCAGAAACTGCTGCAAATACTCAATAGATCAGGCAGCGTCTGTTCAGATGAAAGGACATTGACCTGAAACGTTAATTCTGTGTCTCTCTCCATGGATGCTGCCTGACCTGTATGTTTGCAGCATTTCCAGCAGATTCTTAAATTGATGTGTAATGCATTGGAACATTCTGATGTATTGACAGCATATTTGAATTAAATGTAGAGATCATCGAATGGTACAGCACAGAAGCAGGCCTTTCAGCCCATCGAGTTTGTGTGGGCTCTTTCGAAGAGCAATTCATTTATTCCCACTCCCCTGCTCTTTCCCCATATCCCTGCAATTTTTTCTCCAAATATTTATTGAATTCCCAATTGAAGGCTACTGTTAAATGTGTATCCAACACCCCATCAGGCAGTGCATTCCAATTCCTAACCACTTGTTGCGTAAAAAAGCTTTTCCTCAAGTCGCCTCTGGTTCTTTTGCCTTAAATCTGTGCCTCTCATTAGTGATACTTCATCTATTGGAAACAGTTTCTCTTTATTTACTCTAAATAAACCCTTCATTTTAAACACACCTATTCAGTCTCCTCTTCCAAGGAGAACAGCCTCAGCTTATCTAGTCTAATCACATAACTAGAATCCCTCATTCCACTCAACCATTCTAGTAAATCTCTTCTGTACCCTCTCCAGAGCCTTTACGTCCTACCTAAAGTGTGGTGCCCACAAATGGACACAATACTCCAGTTGGGGCCAAACTACTGTTTTGTAAAGGATTAGCATAACCACCTGGCATTTTTGTACTCTATGGGGCCAAACTTTTCCATGATCAATTTCTGTGTCCACTTTGGGAATGGTTGCTACCTCTGTAAACTCATCACACTGTAGTTGCATCCTCCCACCAATGATGCACCAGTACCTCAGTTTTGCATTTCCCAGATCTTCAGCCTATATTGCAGAGAAACTCTTGTGCTCTAACCAACTCTTCCTCACTATTCCCCAAATTGGTGTAGGTTCTGCTATTTAACCAGAAGTCGGTCATAATGGGGGGGCGGATGTGCAGCGGTAAGTGGAAGTTCGCAGTCTAGAGGGGCGGAAGTTGGTGGGTGTAGTCGCCGCCGCCGTCGGTCATCATCGCGGTACCGGGTCACCACGGCTCTCCCCTTCACTTAAAGGGGAGGGCCTGCGTGATTCTTTAAGTTTGGTCCACTGGGCCACCAGGGAGGGTTTCGGCCAAGCTGACAAAAAAAACATGCCGGCGGTGGCAGTAGGTCCTCCCCTTTAATGGGAGCCATACCGCCATTTTAGAAGGACTTCAAGCTCAGTGCACTGGCAGAAAAAGCTGCCGGTGGCACCGAGTGGCAGGAGCAAGATTTTTTGGGGAGTTAAGGGCTATGGGAAGCGGGCAGGGAAGTGAAGCTGAGCCCAAGATCAGATCAGCCATGATCTTATTGAATGGCGGAGCAGGCTCGAGGGGCCAAATGGCCTTACCCCTGCTCCTATTTCTTATGTTCTTATCCACAATGCTGACAAATCAGTGATCCTGACGATAGTACTTTGCATAATACCCTTGTTCTTATGAAGTCACTGTCACCATGAACACTGCCATGGAACATCAGCTATTGTGTGAGTATACATTGTAAAACATACTTTGTAAGTTTATACTTTACGTATCCTTGTAGATCCATATTTATTTTCAGGGTTTGCATCCCAGGGATTCGGAAATCTTTGAGTTTCTGATCTAGAGTTGGAAGGGGAGCGACAGAAATGGAGCGACTTAAGTTTGTTGACTATATAAAATGGGTGTCTGGCTGTAAATAGCAGAACAAATGAACCAAAAATTGATGGACCTGTTTAAATTAGGGGTGTGGACTGACAAGTGGTAGTTGTCATTGGATTTGAACAAATGCAATAAATAGTGATAATGTAAACTGAATACTAGTTAGCTGCAGGACAGAAATACAGGAGAGGGATGTGGCGGTACTGGCAGATAGCTCATTGCAACCTTCATTGCAGTGGGCAACAGCAGTAAAGAAGCCAAATAAGATCTTTGTGATTATAGATAGAGGGATAGAACACAAGTCCAGTGAACCTTTTTGTCCCAGTTTGTGTACTGTATAAGATTCTGATGAAGAGGGTACAGAGGAGCACAGCAAGACCGATAATGTGGATTATGCAACTGCACAAGGAGAGATCAAAGAAATCGGGACAAAAGGAAAATTGTGAGAGATTAGCAAAATTTCCTAGATTTCAGTGGATATAGATAAACTGTCCCCTACTAATAAACTTTAACAGAGTGGGGGAACATAAACTCAAGTTCAACTGATGGAGGGACAGTTTACATTCAACTAGTGTGTGGATCAGATTGCCCAAGAAGGTGGGAAAACATAGATGGTTGAAAAATTCAAAAGGGGTTGATTGTTTTTTTTTCAAAAAAACAAGTTTGAAGGGCAAAAGAGACAATGTCAAAAAGAAAGGAAAGACTTGCATTTGCGGCATGTTAACAAGCTTCTCAAACTTCTTGAAGCATTTTACATACAGTGACTTATATAGGCAAATGTGGGTAGTCTGTAGTGTAGTATTTTTTCAACTTCGGAACTAGGAAAATGGACTTCAGTGATCTCATCCTGTCTGTGTACGTAACGTCAACAAAACTCTTAGAATATGGATTCAAATAGAACAAAAAAAAGAAAATCAAATGAATGCTGTTGACTTTGGTGATACTACTTGTAACAAATTATGACTTAATTAAAATAAATTACAACAGCTTCCAGTGCTTTAGTTCAGTAACTTTTTGGGGAAAAAAGACAAATTTGAAATTTTTTTTTAAAGAGACTGTGCATGGGAGAGAAAAATAATCGTGTTATTATATAATCGTTGTAAATGCTGTTTTGTGTTCTATAAACTTTTAAAATGTATTGAGCTAAAGGATGAGTCAGGGAGGGTCAGTGAGACTGGGGTTGGATAGAGAGAGAGAGGGAGAGTGCTTTCTTTATTTAATGTTACTTCAATTTAAAATAAATACCTGTTGAATTTTTAAGACACAAAGAACATAAGAAATAGGAGCAGGAGTAGGCTATTTGGCCCCTTGAGCCTGCTCCACCATTTAATAAGCGTTTGAATAATGTCAATCGTCATGCAACACTGCGCTAGCGCCCTGGGCGAAGATTTTGAGCATATCACCCGATTTAGCGTCTGCCCAGAAAGCAGTCGCACCCAGGGCGCACCCGGCGCTAACAGCGCCAGCTTGAAAACCGAGGATAGATACGTTTAATGCTGTTTTGTAAGGATATAAAATTGCTGCAATTAATAAAAATTTAGAATTTTACTACAGTGCTGATCTTTTTTCTATAACTCAAAATCTGAGTATATCTTTGGCATTTGGAAAGAATAGATAATGTCACTTTTTGCCATGCATTAGTTACTAATTATATTACATTTTCTGTTCTGAGAAAACTTTTTCTTGTGTTTATCGATCACTCTGTCAAACAGATGTTGCTCACTTCATTGGCATTACTGGGCTATTTTCTTCTCTTCAAAGCAAATATTGGCTCACCACTGTCCTGGCTGAGATCAGCAAACTTCACGCAGGCAAGTGGGTTAAGCCTGAGACCTTTATGATCTGCAGACCAGTTTTTAATTTTCCATTTTCTTCATGTAGTGAAAGTGAGTGGAGTGGATGGGTGGGGAAAGGGACAGACAGGTGCAGCCTGTTCTGACTCATCATCCATACTTGTGGAATTTCTAGAAGGTTCACTAAACCATCTGCCATTGTCTTGGGACATAAGCCAATTATATAGTGGCCATTGCTATCAAAGGATTGGGAGAAAAAGGCTGCGTTTTTCATAATGAAGTATTGCAAAGGACATTTTAAAAGATGGGGGCAATACTATGTCAGCCATTATTACGGGCTGCTATATTTATACGGCGTCAAGCTGCAAGAAGGCTTATTGATCATGTTGAATGTAATCTAAGAGATCGCAGACGTATGGGGAGAACGCCTTACCCCCAACGAATTTACAGGGAACAGCGCTCATACAGCAGCTACCTGAGGCACAGTGCATTAGAAGGCTGCTCTTTCGAAAAGAAGTGCTGACTGAGATATGCCAGCTCATAAAGGCAGACCTATAGCCTTCCAGCGGCAACAGGACTGCACTGCCTGTGGAGGTGGAGGTGACTGCAGCACTTGCCTTCTAGGCCTCAAGCTTCTTTCAGGCATCAGCAGGGGAAGTATGCTCCACCTCCCAGCATGCTACACATTGCAGCATTCGCCAGGTGACCACTGTATGCACGCAGGACGGACTTCATAAACTTCCCAATAACCTGTCCAGTCCCGTCAGCATCTTAGATGTTTCTATGAGATCCCTTCTCATCCTTCTACACTCCAGTGAATAAAGGCCCAGTTGATCCAGTCTCTCCTCATATGATAGTCCCGCCATCCCTGGAATCAGTCTGGTGAACCTTCACTGTACTCCCTCAATAGCAAGAACATCCTTCCTCAGACTAGGAGACCAAAACTGAACACAATATTCCAGGTGAGGCCTCACTAAGGCCCTGTACAACTGCAGTAAGACCTCCCTGCTTCTGTATTCAAATCCCCCAGCTATGAAGGCCAACATACCATTTACCGCCTGCTGTACCTGTGTGCCCACTTTCAGTGACTGATGAACCATGACACCCAGGTCTTGTTGCACCTCCCCTTTTCCGAGTCTGCCGTCATTCAGATAATATTCAGCCTTCGTGTTTTTTCCCCCAAAATGGATAACCTCACATTTATCCACATTATACTGCATCTGCCATGCATTTGCCCACTCACCTAACCTGTCCAAGTCACCCTGCAGTCTCTTAGTGTCCTCCTCGCAGCTCACACTGCCACCCAGTTTAGTGTAATTTGCAAACTTGGAGATATTACACTCTATTCCTTCATCCAAATCGTTAATGTATATTGTAAAGAGCTGGGGTCCCAGCACTGAGCCCTGCGGCACTCCACTAGTCACTGCCTGCCATTCTGAAAAGGACCCGTTTATCCCGACTCTCTGCTTCCTGTCTGCCAACTAGTTCCCTATCCACGTCAGTATATTACCCCAATACCATGTGCTTTGATTTTGCACAACAATCTCTTGTGCGGGACCTTGTCGGCCTACTCCTTATCCTTAGACTGTGTCCCCTGGTTCTGGACTTCCCCAACATCGGGAACATTCTTCCTGAATCTAACCTGTCCAGTCCTGTCAGAATTTTAGACATTTCTATGAGATTCCCTCTCATTCATCTAAATTCCAGTGCGTATAAGCCTAGCCAATCCAGTCTTTCCTCATATGTCAGTTCTGCCATCCCGGGAATCACTCTGGTGAACCTTTGCTGCACTCCCTCAATAGCAAGCACGTCCTTCCTCAGATTAGGAGACCAAAACTGCACACAATACTCGAGGTGTGGTCTCACCAAGGCCCTGTACAACTGCAGCAAGACTTCCTATACTCAAATCCCCTTGCTTTGAAGGCCAGCATGCCATTGGCTTTCTTTACTGCCTGCTGTACCTGCATGCCTACCTTCAATGACTGATGTACCATTACAACCAAGTCTCGTTGCACCTCCCCTTTTACTAATCTGTCACCATTCAGATAATCTGCCTTCCTGTTTTTGCCACCAAAGTGGATAACCTCACATTTATCCACATTATATTGCATCTGCCATGCATTTGCCCATTCACCTAACCTGTCCAAGTCCCCCTGCAGCCTCTTAGCATCCTCCTCGCAGCTCTCACTGCCACCCAGCTTAGTGCCATCTGCAAACTTGGAGATATTACATTCAATTCCTTCGTCTAAATCATTAATGTATATTGTAAATAGCTGGGGTCCCAGCACTGAACCCTGCGGCACCCCACTAGTCACTGCCTGCCATTCTGAAAAGGACCTGTTTATTCCCACTCTTGGCTTTCTGTCTGCCAACCATTTCTCTATCCACGTCAATACATTACCCCCAATACCATGTGCCTTAATTTTGCACACTAATCTCTTGTGTGGAACCTTGTCAAAAGCCTTTTGAAAGTCCAAATACAGCACATCTACTGGTTCTCCCTTATCCACTCTACTAGTTACATCCTCAAAAAACTCTAGAAGATTTGTCAAGCATGATTTCCCTTTCATAAATCTATGCTGATTTGAACCGATCCTGTCACTGCTTTCCAAATGCGTTGCTATTACATCTTTAGTGATTGACTCCAGCATTTTCCCCACCACCGATGTCAGGCTAACTGGTCTATAATTCCCTATTTTCTCTCCCTCCTTTTCTAAAAAGTGGGGTTACATTAGCTACCCTCCAATCCATAGGAACTGATCCAGAGTCCATGAAATGTTGGAAAATGACTACAAATGCATCCACTATTTCTCGGGCCACTTCCTTAAGTACTCTGGGATGCAGACTATCAGGCCCTGGGGATTTATCGGCCTTCAGTCCCTTCAATTTTCCTAACACCATTTCCTGACTAATAAGGATTTCTCCCAGTTCCCCCTTCTTGCTAGACCCTCGGTCCCCTAGTATTTTCGGGAGGTTATTTGTGTCTTCCTTAGTGAAGACAGAACCAAAGTATTTGTTCAATTGGTCTGCCATTTCCTTGTTCCCCATTATGAATTCACCTGATTCTGACTGCAAGGGACATACATTTGTCCTCACTAATCTTTTTCTCTTCACATATCTATAGAAGCGTTTGCAGTTAGTTTTTATGTTCCTTGCAAGCTTACTCTCATACTCTATTTTCCCCCTCCTAATTAAACCCTTTGTCCTCCTCTGCTGGATTCTAAATTTCTTCCAGTCCTCAGGTTTGCTGCTTTTTCTGGCTAATTTATATGCCTCTTCCTTGGTTTTAACACTTTCCCTAATTTCCCTTGTTAGCCACGGTTGAGCCACCTTCCCTTTTTTATTTTTACGCCACACAGGGATGTACAATTGTTGTAGTTCATCCATGTGATCTTTAAATGTGTGCCATTGCCTATCCACTGTCAACCCTTTAAGTATCATTCGCTAGTCTATCCTAACCAATTTATGTCTCATACCGTTGAAGTTACTTTTCTTTAAGTTCAGGACCCTAGTCTCTGAATTAACTGTCACTCTCCATCTTAATGAAGAATTCTACCATATTATGACCACTCTTCCTCAAGGGGCCTCACATGACCAGATTGCTAATTAATCCTCTCTCGTTACACAAGACCCAGTCTAGAATGGCCTGTTTTCTAGTTGGTTCCTCGACATATTGGTCTAGAAAACCATCACTTATACACACCAGGAACTCCTCCTCCACAGTATTGCTACCAGTTTCGTTAGCCCAATCAATATATAGATTAAAGTCACCCATGATAATTGCTGTACCCTTATTGCACGCGTCCCTAATTTCCTGTTTGATGCTGTCCCCAACCTCCCTACTACTGTGGTCCTACACAACTCCCACTAACGTTTTCTGCCCTTTGGTGTTTCGCAGGTCTACCCATATAGATTCCACATCATCCACGCTAATGTCCTTCCTTACTATTGCATTAATCTCTTTAACCAGTTACGCTACCCCACCTCCTTTCCCTTCCTGTCTATCCTTCCTGAATATTGAATACCCCTGGATGTTGAGTTCCCAGCCTTGGTTACCCTGGAACCATGTCTCTGTAATCCCAATTACATCATATCAGTTAACAGCTATATGCGCAGTTAATTCATCCACCTTATTACAAATGCTCCTCGCATTGAGACTCGGAGCCTTCAGGCTTGTTTTTTTAACACTTTTTTCTTTTAGAATTATGTTGTAATGTGCCCTTGATTTCTCTGCCCTCTACTTTTGTTTTTCTCCTTCCTACCTTTTGCTTCTGCCCCCTTTTTACTTCCCTCTGCCTCCCTGCATTGATTCCCATCCCCCTGCCATTTTAGTTTAAACCCTCCCCAACAGCACTAGCAAACACTCCGCCTAGTAGATCCTGCCCAGGTGCAGACCACCTGGTTCCATTGTCCCAGGAATTTGAATCCCTCCCCCGTGCACCATTCCTCAAGCCACATATTCATCTGAGCTTTCCTGCGATTCCTGCTCTGACTAGCACATGGCACTGGTAGCAATCCTGAGATTACTACCTTTTGAGGTCCTATTTTTTAATTTAATTCCTAGCTCCATAAATTCAGCTTGTAGGACCTCATCCCGTTTTTTTTTTTACCAATATAGTTTGTACCGAAATGCACCACGACAGCTTGCTGTTCACCCTCCCCCTCCAAAATGCACTGCAGCTGCTCCGAGACATCCTTGACCCTTGCACCAGGGAGACAACGTACCATCCTGGAGTCTCGTTTGCGGCCGCAGAAACGCCTATCTATTCCCCTTGCAATAGAATCTCCTATCACTATAGCTCTCCCACTCTTTTTCCTGCCCTCCTGTGCAGCAGAGCCACCCCTGGTGCCATGGACTTGGCCTCATGCTGCCTTCCCCTGATGAGCCACCTCCCTCAACAGTACCCAAAATGGTGTATCTGTTTTGGAGGGAGGTGACTGCTGGGGACCCCTGTACTACCTGCCTTCCCTTGCTCTTCCTGATGATCACCCATTCCCTATCTGGCTGTGCAACCGTTACCCACTGTGTGACTAACTCACTAAACATGCTATTCATGACATCCTCAGCATCGCGTTCAGGTCGTCTGTGACCATACTCAGCGTGTAATGACAGGCAATGCCCAGTATTCAGGGAGCATCCATGATGCTTTCATCTTGCATGAAAGTACTATCTACGGCCTGTTGCAGTGTCAACCATAAGGCAAGGGCTGGATGCTGGGGGACAAAGGTTATGGCCTCGCCACCCGGTTCATGACCCCCCCCCCCCCTCCGGAACCCTCAGACAGAAGCCGAGCATCGCTATAATGAGAGCCATGCAGCCACATGCAACATAGTTGAACGGACAATTGGAGTGCTCAAGCAGCGCTTCTGATGCCTTGTCCACTCTGGATGCTGCCTGCAATACTCCCCTCAGCAGGTCTCTGAGTTCATTGTGGTGTGCTGCATGCTACACAACTTGGCCATCTTGAGGGGACGAATTGCCAATCGGAATTGCAGAACCACCTGAGGAGGGAGAGGAGGAGGATGAGGAGCCTGGCGAGGAACCCATGCCACCCCCACCACAATAACAGGGGAGACATCGTGGAAATTTCGCCACCGCAAAAGCCTCATTTCAGCAGCTGATAATTGAACACTTTTGCTTGAAGAGTGAACGGCACGTTTGACCATTGCCTGGCCACTCTATCCCACGATGTTGACTAATCCCTGTCTTATTCTGCAAACGAGACACTACACAGGAATGGTTAAGGTAAACAACAGATTTTTATCAAAAATATAAACTTTTCCAACTTTGTAAACATTTAAAACAAACTTTAATAAACATTGAAAACTTTCATAACTTAACATTAGCATAATTTGAAAACTTAAAAAACTTTAATAAAATAGGAACAACACAATAACTCATACCCCAACATCTTTTAGCACCGGGTGTTCCCCCCCCCCTCGCCCCTTTTACCCTTGCACCTAGCCCCCTTCCTCGCCTGCTCCCCCTTCCCAAAGTGGCACCAGTTTGTGCAGCAAGGCGTCCAGAGTCCTGCTGATATAGGGGAGGTGGGAGACCTTGGAGACGCCATGTGGGGATCAACTGGAGAAGCTCTGGGTAGAACTTCTTACTCGGCATCGCCAGTCACAGGTGGTGTGGGTCTGGGCGTGACACTGGGGACTCCAGTATCACCGGTGGAGACCATCAGTGGCGCATGTATATTGACAGTCTCGCAGGTTTTGTGGCTTGCACGGAAAATCTGCGACCCTACTTCCATAATGGTTGCAGTGAGTGTCGCGATGCTCGTGGGAATCCTGCCCAGGAGCTGTCAGGTGAGCTGGACACTCTCCCTCGACAGTGACACCATGTCCACTTGGACGTCTGCCTGTCTGTCAGCAGACCGACTTTGCTGACTCACCCTCCGGATGGACAGCATATGGGATTTGACCCCAGAACTGTGTTGCTGCACATCACTAGTAGTCCCAGGAGCCTCAGATATGTGAAAGCCTGAGAATGTTTGGTCATCCTCGGATGACATGTTTCCCGGTGTCAAGAGATTTGGAGTGCATCTACTCCCTGCCCGCAGCCGCCTCTTCACCCCCCCTCCCGCCACATGATGGCCTGATGTGGAGGGTTCATAGGAAGCATGCGGCGCCTGTGACTCTTCATCTGTAAGTAGAAAGCAACAGACCAGTGGATAGCAGCAGGGGAGGGGACAGAGTGACATGAGGAAAGTCACATAACACAAGCTCATTTGAAGGACTGCCGCTACTTCATTCCAAGTAGTCCACAAGCACTGCATCACATTGCCCCAACCCAGCCCAGGGAGTGTGCAGGACGTACCAGAACTTTCCAGTCGGGGATCAGCACCCCCACGGGCAGTTGTCCGAATTGGCACCAATGAGGCCTGCCACTTGCTCCTCCACGTGTGTGAATGGCAGGATGCGAGCCCGACCACCGCCTGTGCGCAGGAAGATAGGCAACGGACCAGAGGCAAACGACACACTGGTTACTGCTGTGTAGAGTAGATGGGGAGATCTACGTAGGAGGGGTGGAACTATGGAACTAGACCCCTCCCAGCAATAATTAGAAAAATCTGGGCGGAGATTGCAGAAGAGGTCTCTTCCTCTGAAACTAGCAAGAATGGTGTCGAAAAATTTTTTACAACCTCACGAAGGTCATTAGAGTAAAATTTTCATTTATGCACTCCTTCATTACGGAAATTATAAATCTGACACACTATTTGTTCTGATGCTGTTGCTGAGTCTCAGCTCTCTGTCGGTTGCCTCCTAAAATGCATGACATAGGAGGCTTAGTTTGGCACCCTATTTGCCATGAATGATGTTTACACATTGTGTGACTTCTTTGCCTGTGAAGATGAAAATGGGAATGTTTACCAGAGGGTCCATTTGCTCTTGTGGCACACATAGATAGCCACCAAAGCACTTATACTTATATTGTCTGAATGTAATACAATCCTCTGTTTAATTGCCTTGGAAGTTACACGTGGTTCATCAGGAGGACATCGAAGTGCGGAAGTATCTTATGAGATCTCAGAAAGCAATCTTAATAATGTGTAAACATTATTCATGGCAAATGCAGATGTCCACCCCTCCTGTACATACACACCCTATCACCCCTTCCTGGAATAGTGTAATCTCTGACTAGAATATCTAAAATGGTATTTCTGCTTACGCTTTTTATCTGTCACATTTCCAATGTCATGCTTGGCTTAAATTTCATATTGACAAAATAGCAAAATCAGAACATTTAGCAATCAGAAGTGCTGATATTGAAGTTGATCAAATAAATATAAATTCAGCCTAATCGCTCAAAATAGATATTTTTTTCATAAACCCTTTGCCCGCCATTTATCTTTTTCTCAAAACAGTTATCCAGGACTCAAATCTAGTATAATGAAAATGTTAAAAAGAAGTATACATTGAGGATAAAATGAGAGATAAGCAGGCAGTGGAAACTTTATGGGTAGAATTAAGATATAGGAAAGGATTTAAGACTGTAGTAGGAGTTGTGTATAGGCTCCCAGTATCAGATGTAAAGTGCTAGATTATATAAATGCAGAGATTAGACAAGCGTGTAGTAAAGGCAGAATGATTTTAATGGCGGATTTTAACGTTCATATAGATTGGGATAAGCAGAGAAGCACTTGTCAGAAAGGTAGTTAATTTCTTGTGTGTCCGGGATAGTTTTCTACAACAATGGCTCTGAAATTCCAATGTCCCGGGTCCGTACGAAGTTTCTACGGACCCGGAAAGGCATCGGAAAAGCTGGCTTTCAGCGCGCAATGCAGAGCAGGCTCGAGGGGCTGAATGGCCTACTCCTGGTCCTATGTTATTATTTCACAGTAAAATGATCAAACCTACCTGCAGGCTAGAGATTACATTATATATTGAGTACCTTCATTAACTGAAGACTTCCTAGTTATCCCTCTCAGTGCTTGCAAATCGATGTACTGCATTTCTGGTGCAACCTGATTGCGGAACTGCCTCAATGATTCCACACCCTGAGACTTCCCTTTCTCGTGCCCCAGATCCCAGGACCTACCCCACTGTTTCTAGAATTTCAATTGCAATGTTCCCAAAAAGAGCACTGCCCGCTTCCGGACTTTGGGGGACCATTCTCTTCCACAAAATACTGCTCGACCCTTAGACCACATCTCAGTATTGCAGACCCCAAGCTAACTTCTCAGTACTCTCGGGTACTAGGGCTGTCGCAATGCTGGTAGATCAGTTTTCCTGGCAAATACTGCTCAGCATAAAAACATAAGAAATAGGAGTAGGCCATTCAGCACTTCGAGCTTGTTCCGCCATTCAAAAAATCATGGCTAATCAACTCCACCTTCCCGCACTATCCCATATCCCTTGATTCCATTAATATCCAACAATCTATTGATTTCTGACTTGAATATACTCAACAACTGAGCATCCACAGCTCTCTGGGGGAGAGAATTCCAAAGATTCACAACCCTTTGAGTGAAGAAATTTCTCCTCATCTCAGTCCTAAATGGCCGCCGACGACTTCTGAAACTGATCCCTGGTTCTAGACTCCAGTATCTACCGTGTCAAGCCCTGTAACAAGTTTATATGTTTCAATGAGATCACCTCTCATTCTTTTGAATTCTAAGGACTGAATCCTCGGGAATATGGGCCTAGTCTCCTCAATCTCTCCTCCTAAGACAATCCCCCGGTCCCAGGAATCAGTCTTGGCGAATCTTCATTCCAATCCTCCAAGGCAAATAAATTCTTCCTTGGGTAAGGAGACCAAAACTGTGCACACTACTCCGGATGTGATCTTGCCAAGTCTCTAAATAATTGCAGTAAGACTTATTGGGCGAAAAATTCGAGTCATTTGTGCCTCCCGTTAGTGCCCCTCGGGGTAGCAAACTACTATTCGCCTGGGCGCGGTGCACTAACGACGCCTGCGAAATGCCACGTGAGTTTAGCGATTGCGGTAACTTTTAGCATCCTACTCCTACCAGTAGCGCCCCAGGCTGCTGCACTGGCGATGATTAAATCATCACCGACGCAGCAACCCGTTTTCGCTCTGTTGCGAAAATTCGGTAACGCCCCATGTAGGCCCCTCGCGGGGTGAAAATTAAAGCAAGGTCCAGCATTAAAAAAAATGTCCGACTTACCGGTTGCGGCCTCCTTGATTGTAGATCTGGGGGTCTGTGCTGCAACCTTGCTACCCGGCATTCCGCTTGTGTGCCTGGCTGCTTCCTGGTGGTCCAGCAATGGGCCCATTTCCCGCTGGCAGAGTTGACCACTTGGCCCTCCCCTTTAATGGAAGGGGAGGGCCCTGTTTATCCGCCAGCACTAGGTGTCCACCGCGTAGCGCTGGAAACTTTGCGCCCCAGTCCCACCTCCGACTGGAACCAGTTCCTCTTAGGGGCGGTAAGCCCAATATAGCTCAAGAGACGGGACTTCCGCGCCTGGCGCAGGAACTCCCGCCTTGCGGCTGTTACTGCCCCAACCAAATTTCACCCCGCTTTACTCTTATATTCCAGTCCTTTTGTAATAAAGGCTAACATACCATTTGGTTTCCTAATTGCTTGCTGTGTCTGCATGTTAACTCTGTGATTCATGTACAAGGCCACCCGGGTCCCTCTGAATACCAACATTTCCCAATCTCTCTCCATTTAAAAAATATTTTGCTTTTTTGTTTTTCCTACCAAAGTGGATAACTTCACATTTTGCCACATTATATTGCATCTGCCATGTCTTATCCACTCACTTAAACTGTCTATATCCCTTTACAGTATCTTTGCATTCTCCTTACAACTTAATTCCCATTTAGCTTTATAATGCCAGCAAACTTGAAAACGTTACACTCTGTTCCCTCATCTAAGTCCTTGATATAAATTGTGAATAGCTGAGGTCCAAGAATTAGTCCTTGCATTATTTCACTAGTTACAGCAGACCAACCTGAAAATGACCCATTTATTCCTACTCTGTTTTCTGTCTGTTAACCAATCCTCAATTCATTAATATATCACCTATAATCCCATGAGCTCTAATTTTGTGTAATAACCTCTTGCTGAATGCTTTTACCACATCCACTGGTTTCCCCATTATCTACTCTGCTAGTTGAAAAAAAACCCTCAAAACTCTTGGATATGTCAAACACTATTTTCTTTTCATAAATCCCTGTTGACTGTGCCCAATCATATTATGATTTTCTAAGTGCCCTGTTACCTTGTCCTTAATGATAGATTCTAGCATTTTCCCTGCTACTAATGTCAGACTAACTGGTCTGGAGTTCCCTGTTTTCTCTCTCTCTCCTTTTAAAACTTCTTGGTCACCATGAACAACCCCATGGAAGATATGCTGGTATAATAAATGAATTTCTTGTGACACTTGCCTGTAATGCCTTTTCTGTCACATTTTGTTGATTAGCCAAAATTAAAACAGTAGCAAATATGATGGGGAACATATGAATTAACTTGAGGAAAGTGGCGGAGAAACTACAAGTGACAAACTACAAAGGCCTTGCCATAGCAAGCTGAATAACCAGTTAGAAGAACATGCCAATAAAATAAATAAGTTGGCCTAAACAAATAGTTCAAAACAGTATTTGAATTTTTTTTGTCAGCCAACATTTGGTGATGGTGTTGTCACTCATCTGCAACCTTCTTGAATAGTTATGACCATCAGCTGGCCTCCTCACAAATTCCTGGGCTTGAGTATGGAACAGCCTTTTAAATGTTACCTTTTGTTGCTACAGGTTCCTTGGCATACGCTGGGATAGGCGTATGTATTTACATTTTTTCTTCAGCCATCAACTGGTCTCATCTGTAGGTTCCACACCAGCAACAGTATTTAAAACTTTACAGCTTCATCTATGGGTTTTCTGCTGGGAACAGTGTTTAAAAATTTGAATTGACTAAAAGCTGATCTCATCTGTAGGTTTTCCTCCGTCAGCCAGGAACATGGTTTAAAATATTCTCTGTGGCTGTCAATCTTGTGCTCTCTCTTACTCGCTCTCATACACTGATACATATACATGTCAGCAAATAGAATGTTTACATTTTGTAACTCAATTAAACACAGGTGGGATAATTAGAAGTTTTCTGCTTGCTTCAAAATTCAGCTCTGAAATATGAACTAAAATTAGGATGAGGCAACATTTCTTAGCTTAAAACACTTTCTGAAGTTTATAGAACACAACAAAAGCTACAATAGATATGTAATCAGCTCTTTCACATGCATTTACATCTGCGCTGTTTCAATTGCAGGCAGTTTTCTGTTTCCACCATTAGTGTATCACCTGAACCTATCCAAAACTGAACCTGAAACTATTAGCATCAGCTAATCTTGGAAAATTGGAAGTGAACAACATACTTCTCTTTGAATCTATCTAAAATCTGCCAATGATCATTCCAGCCTAAACTACACTAATATCAAATTGTTGGGTTTATATTTACAGGATCTGATGTAACTTCCATCAAGTTTATTCTCACAAAAATAAGTAAATAATCAAGCAGAAAGTATAGGTCCAAGTAATGGTGGATAAGTTCAGGTGATACACTAATGGTGGAAACAGAAAATTGCCTGCAATTGAAACAGCGCAGATGTGAATGCATGTGAAAGAGCTAATTACATATCTATTGTAGAAAGTGTTCTGGGGAGTCGTAGGTCCAGGGTATTTGCTGTGAGTGTGGGGAGATTTGTGTTGATGCTGTTTCTGAAGTTTGCATTGAACTTTATGAAATAGTGTAGGAGACTGAGAAGCATGGAGCTTGGTTAGAACAATGTAAGGAGCCAAAGCAAGCTGAACACAAACTGTAAGTACAGTATGCTCTTTTGGAACTCTGCAGTCCTCTGGTCTGAACATTGATTTTAGCATCTTCAGTTCTTGGCTGGCTGTGCTATTTTTGTGATTGTTTCTCTTTTCTGCATCATTTCCTTACATAGAGATGATTTAACTCCTTTTGCTTTTTTTAATACTTTAACACCACTTGAGTTTTTCTCACTTCCATTTGCTGTTGGAAAACCTATTCATAAATTACTAACTACTTCTTTTACAAGTAGTTATCCTGACTCTTGACGTTTACCCCTAGTCTGAACAAGGGGCTTGCTTATTTCTCAGCTTTGAGTTCTGACAAAAGAATTGCACCCAAAATGTTGGTATCTATGAAGAGGAAAGGTAGGTTGACAGATCTGTTGTGTATTTCCAGCATTTCCTTTTTTTTATTCTTCCAAATGTTGGTCACATAGTTTGCATGAAATTCTAATAATGTCACCAGCAGTAATCATGAAACTGAATATATATAGTGTTTATTTTTTATGTTAGATGCCTGTAGTGACCTCAACTCAGAGCTTCAGAGGGTATTGACTGGGCTGGAGAATGTAGTCTGTGGAAGGAAGAAAAGCAGTTGCAGTCTATCAGTGGCAGAAGTGGACAGACACATTGAACAACTTACCACTGCAAGTGAGCACTGTGACCTGGCTATAAAGGTATTCATTTATTCAAGTTCATCAAATGTTTTGGCCGTTAAATTCATCTATCTGCTCCCGCTTTGCCACCATAACTTTGCTGGGGTTCCCACAGAACTTCAAGTGAAATTACATCAGCAGAGCAAGAGCAGCTCCAAGGAAATGTCGGGCTTTTGATATTGTCCACTAATTATATTATCTACCTAATCTCTCTGCCCAGTGAGTGCCTAATACATCATACCTGAAAATAACACATTTCAGAGCAAAAGTTAGTGAGCAAAAGCAGATAAAAGAGGACTTATCTGCTTTTTAAAAATGTATTCATTGGATGTGAGCGTCGCTGGCAAGGCATTTCTGATCAAATATCTCACTGGCTAAATGGGAACAAACCAAAAGCAATTTAATTGAGCAGATAAGTAGTAATGAGGAACGATTCAGTAAGAAAAATGTGCCAAAGGCACATATCGAGAACTAACCAAGTAAACTGCTAAAATAATTTAGTGAAGTTGATTTGACAATTTGGGCTTCCTTCCCTTACTTGCTTGTCTTGAGTGGACCTACCTGGGCCTGTCAGAGAAGAACTGTGGTACTTCTGCTTTACAGCAGATATCGTGACAGCTATGCCATCTGCTTAGCATAACTTGCAGACCATATCAAGGACTGGGACAGCTCCTCCTGTTGGTCGCACCTGTTCTTGGTGTTCTTGACATCCAGTGTCCCAAAAAGAGCCTCTTTCCTCTTCAGTATCCTATTTACATGCTTGGGCAGAGACTGCATTTAAAAATTAGTTCACTGTACCTCAAAGGTTTGAGAACTGAGTTCCAATAAATATAATATATATAGCTCCAACTGTGGACTCCTGTGGCACTGCAGCCAGTGTTGGTTATAATAAAGGGAATAGGTCACCTGACTCTGGTGAGTTCCAGTATGTTCTGCCATCTTAAGGCTTTGTGTGTTTCTGTGAGTTATTGAAAATATAACAATGGCTACGAAGATGGGTTCATCGGAGAAAAAAAGGCTGACATTTTTGTTGGTGGAGGATTCATCCAGCTGACAAAGACTTTGAGAGCTTCTCTGTTTTGATTAACAGCTACAAATCCAAGGTAAATTACAAGCACACTTGTTTGAACTGCCAGAGTCCAGATGGCTGTGCCTATGGGAATAATAGGGCGTTTGGGGGCGTTTCAACGTGACCGTGAAAGTTTCAGAGCATATGTGGAGCATCTTGGAAATGTTTTTCACCGCAAATAATATCATCGAAGTCCCCAATGATGAAAACCATAATCGGATGGTGTTGAAATGACAAAGGGTATTTTCTTAACTGAAGCAGGACCCGAGGTGTATGAAACCTTGAAAAATTTGCTTGTGCCTAACAAGCCAAAGGACACAACTCTTAAGTAGAGTTAGAACAGCACTACAGCCCTGAGCCCCTGGAAATTGTTGAAAGTTATTGTTTCGGAATACGAGATCAGTTAACCGAAGAAAATATCAGTGAGTACATAGTAGCATTAAAAAAGCTATCTATTCACTGTAATTTTGGAAACTTTCAGGACCAAGCATTGCGTGACCGCTTTGTTTGTGGGATGAAAAATGATGCGATCAGAAGAAATTTATTGACGACTCCTAACTTAACTTTTGATTTAGCTTGTCAGACAGCTATGTCAATGGACATGGCCGACCAATATTCCCAAGAATTTCATACTATTTTCAGTCGTCAGACAACCGAGGTGTATCGCCTGCAGATTAAAAGTAAAAGGCAGTTGGGCCCCAAAGTCTCAGAAACTGGCAATGGTAACAGAGCATTGAAGGCAAATGGTATGTTGGTCTTCATAGCTAGGAGATTTGAGTATAGGAGCAGAGAGGTCTTACTGCAGTTGTACAAGGCCTTAGTGAGGCCTCATCTGGAATATTGTGTTCAGTTTTGGTCTCCTAATCTGAGGAAGGACGTTCTTGCTATTGAGGGAGTGCAGCGAAGGTTCACCAGACTGATTCCCATGATGGTAGGACTGACATATGAGGAGAGACTGGATCGACTGGGCCTGTATTCACTGGAGTTTCGAAGGATGAGAGGGGATGTCATAAAAACATATAAAATTCTGACGGGACTGGACAGGTTAGATGCGGAAATAACGTTCCTGATGTTGAGGAAGTCCAGAACCAGGGGTCACAGTCTAAGGATAAGGGGTAAGCCATTTAGGACCGAAAAGAGGAGAAACTTCTTCACTCAGAGAATTGTTAACCTGTGGAATTCTCTACCGCAGAGAGTTGTTGATGCCAGTTCATTGGATATATTCAAGAGGGAGTTAGATATGGCCCTTACGGCTAAAGGGATCAAGGGGTATGGAGAGAAAGCAGGAAAGGGGTACTGAGGTGAATGATCAGCCATGATCTTATTGAATGGTGGTGCAGGCTTGAAGGGCCGAATGGCCTACTCCTGCATCTATTTTCTATGTTTCTATCAGTGCCTGGGACAACACATCACTCAAAGTTGTCCATATCTGAAGGCAGAGTGTTTTATCTGCAGGAAAACTGGGCATCTTGCGAAGGCATGCCGACTGAAGGCTAAACCAACTTTCAAAGCTATGAGTAGAAATCCCCAGAAACTACATAGCATGGAAGAAAAACAACAGGACGAGGAGGTTTTCGAGCTACACATCGTCAGGAGCATGAGGTTAACTAACAGCGATTCGAAAAGTATCATGATCCACATTGATGTTGCAGGGACCAAGATACCCATAGAAATCGACACAGGTGCATCTGAGAGTGTAGTACCGGAGTCGCTATACCTTGACAAATTGCGTGATTTCCCATTGGTGAAGTGCAAGATAGGGCTGCGAGGCTACTTGGGAGAGAACATTCCTGTGGTAGGTCGTATCACTGTACCGGTGAAATACAAGGATCAATTTCAGAGCTTGCCTCTATTAGTAGTGGCAGGAGACAAGCCTGCCTTACTAAGAAGAAATTGGTTGGGATCACTGAAGTGGGATTGGAGTGAGATTTTTCGTGTTGAAACGTGTTTTGCATCAAAGGATGATGTCATCAAGAATTATCCGAAGGTGTTCTGTGAAACAGGCAGTCCGATCCAAGTCTTCAAGGAGAGTGTCAGGGTACAGAAGGACACTAGATCGGTTTACTGCAAGCCACGTTCCGTACCATATGCACTCGAGAAAGTTGAGCAAGAACTCAAAAGACTAGAGATTGAGAACGTTATTTCTAAGATAGATCGATGTAATTGGGCTACACCCATTGTTGTTGTACCTAAGTCCGATGGTAAGGTAAGATTATGTGGTGATTATACAATAACTGTTAACCAGGTTCTAGAGGGTAACGTCCCCAATACATGGCCAAATGTAGAAGGTTTGTTCACAACACTGATGGGTGGTCAGATCTTCTCAAAATTGGATCTAACGAATGCCTACTTACAGCGTGAACTAGATGGAGTTCAAGTCATGCTTGACTATAAATACTCATCTAGGCCTATATCAATTTAATAGGCTACCATTTGGAGTGTCTTCCGCCACGGTCATATTCCAAGGGGTGAGGAACCAGATTTTGCAAGGCATTGAAGATGTAGTGTGTTATTTAGATGACATACTCACTTCAGCACCAAATAGACAAATTCATAATAACATATTGAATAAAGTCCTCAAACGGCTAGAGAAGCACAGAATCTGAGTGAGTGTCTGCTCGCAAGTGTGTGTTATTTCAAAACTCCATGGAGTACTTAGGGTACAGAGTAGAGAAAGATGGTTTACATCCAACCAAGGGAGAGCTGGATGCAATCAGAAATGCACCCACTCCCAAGAATGTCACTGAACTTCGATCATTTTGGGGTTTTTTGAACTATTATGGGCAGTTCCTACCAAATTTGGCTACAATATTACATCCACTGAATGAATTATTGAAAAACAGGTCTATTGCAAGTGGTCAGAAGAATGCGATACAGCATTCAAGGAGTGTAAAAATAAATTGGTAGAGAGCACCGTGTTAGTTCACTATGACGTATCTAAGGAGATCAAGTTAGCATGTGATGCCTCTCCGTATGGAGTTGGGGGCAGTGACCTCTCATGTATTACGTAGTGGGGAGGAGAGACCAATTGCTTTTGCTTCACACACTCTCAGTGCCAGTGAGCGTAATTATGTGCAAATCGAAAGGGAAGCTTTGGCATTCATTTTTGGGGTCAAGAAGTTCCACAAGTACTTGTATGGTTGTAAGTTTACCATTGTTATGGACCATAAGCTCCTGACAGCCATCCTCCATCCAAAGTCCCCAGTTCCAACATTAGCTGCAGCCCGAATGCAGAGATGGGCTTTGATTTTTGTCAGCATATACATATGACATTGAATACAGACGATCAGCTGATCACAGTAATGCTGATGCTATGTCTAGATTGCCTTCCCCATCACAAGTTATACCCGATAGGGAAGAAGTGTTCTATTTTTCATACATTGATGAATTGCCAGTCACAGCTGAAGAGATTGGTAGAGCAACCAAACGTGACCCAGTGATGTCAAAGGTGTATGATTATATTGCAAATGGCTGGCCAAACCAGGTAACGGACAAAGATATTCATCCATTCGTCATTCGTACGAATTAATTATCAATCAATAAAGATTGTATCATGTGGGGTGCAAGAGTGGTTATACCAAATAAATTCGGGTCCAAATTATTAACCGGGGAATGTGCTTGACCAAGAGTTTTGCACGCAGTTACTTATGGTGGCCAGGTCTTGGTAAAGATATAGAGTACATCGTGAGTCACTGTACGACATGTCAATCAGTAAGCAAGCAACCACCACCAGTACCATGACGGCCATGGAAATGGCCTCCCAGGATGTGGCAAAGGCTACATATTGATTTTGCTGAGCTAGAAGGACAACAATTGTTCATTGTGATTGATAGCCATTCGAAGTGGGTCGAGGTGTTTCCAATGTGGAAAATAACAACAAATAAAACATCAGACATTTTACGAAGATTATTTTCTTCATTTGGATCCCAGAAGAAATTGTTTCTGATAAGGGACCACAATTTCATTCAGAAGAATTTGCACAGTTCACGAGCAAAAATGGTGTGAAACATACCAAGGTTCCACCATGTACCGCCCTGCTTCAAATGGTGCAGTAGAGCGCATTGTACAAATTGTAAAACGTGCCCTCATAAAACAGATGTTGGATTCAAATCCAAAGAAACGAGAGTTGTCATTGGACCACAAATTGGCTAATTTTCTAATTGCGTATCGTAATACTCCTCACACAACTACCGGTAGAACAACAGCAGAGTTGTTTCTCAAACGAGCCACGAACCAGATTCTCGTTGTTAAAACCAAACTTGGCACAGTCCGTAGAAGAGACACAATTAAGACAAAGAGAATCATGATAGAGGTTGAGTAAAAGAGAGAAGTGTGAAATTAAATCAGAAGATGAGAGTGAAGAAGCATCACCATAAATGGTTAAAGTGGTTACCAGGAAAAGTGGTGAAGATTTGTGGTCCTCGCACATATTTGGTCAAGATGTTTGATCGTGGACAGATTAGGTTTGTTCACATTGATCATATTTTACCTACAGACATGGAAGTAGTTGAAGGTGGGAATGATTCGATTATTTCTGACTCATCGGATGGTTTTGATACAAGTAGAGTGCCAGTGGCATATCCTACACCCAATGTACTGGAAACAAATCCAAAAGAAAGTCAGAATTTAGGTCTGAGTCTGAGTCAGGCAGACAAACAGTCTGAAGTTAGAGAGAGTTCAAATGGAAATCAAGGGCATTCCTTGGAGGAAACCTTTCCTCAGGAACAGCCTCGAATGAGTTTAAATTCGACACCATGTTTGGAGGGTTCTGCTCGAGAGTGAAGGTATCCTCTTCGAAACAGAAAACAAGTGGTTAAGCTTGATTTGTAAATATGGCAAAATAAGTCCATATCTTTTGTTATGTATAACCATGTAAGTTATGTATGATGATTATTTTGTTATAATTACTTCTTCATTAAGGAGGGAGAAGTGTAATATATATAGCTCCACCTGTGGACTCCTGTGTCACTGCAGCTAGTGCTGATTATAATAAAAGGAACAGGTCACCTGACTCTGGTGAGTTCCGGTATGTTCTGCCATCTTAAGGCTGTGTTTTTTTCTGTGAGTTGCTGAAAATATAACAAAGTAGTCATTTTCCTGTCCGTTATGTTTGCAGGTTATATTTGAAATTGTTAGTTGAAACTGCCTAAGTGTCAGCTTGACTCAGTGGAAGTATCCTCACTTCTGAATTAGGAGACAGTGGGTTCAAGCCTCATTCCAGGGCTTGAGCATGTAATCTAGGCTGAGCCTTGTGCATTACTGAGCGTGCAACTTTGTCAGAACTACTGTCTTTCAGATTAGAGTTAAATTGACCTGCAGATGGATGTAAAAGATTCCATGGCACTTTTTTTGAAAAGGAGGAGGAGCAGGGATTTCTCCTGGTCAACATTCATCCCTCTACCACCAAATAACTTGAATTGTACATACTGTTAATAATCTGTCTTTTTCAATTAACTGAAGCTACTTTACTTAATTATTGCAAAGTATGAAGTATGATTTGTTTGTACCTCCATTTAATGTTCCTAATAGACTGTAGAGGAGATTGAGGGAGTACTGGGACAGGACTTCTATCCAACTCTTGCTGAAGAGAGATCGCGATGGGAGAAGGAGTTAGCAGCCCTTCGGGAAGAAAATGAAAGCCTCACGGCGATGCTGTGTAGTAAAGAAGATGACCTAAACAGGACGAAGACCACCATGAGTGCTACTCGTGAGGAAAGAGACCGGTTGCGTCGAAGGGCAAGTATTGGTTCTACAACAAATTCTACAATATGGTGAACAAGTTATATGTAATATGTGTGTGTGTATATATCTCTTTCTCATTTGAGTGAGCACATTCCTAGCTCTTACATTTTTCCAAAGTCATGTTATTTAAATGGCAATTCTCCCTTCTGACTGTGTTCCTGGGTCTTCCTGCTGATTTATTTGTTTGTTCTTTCCAACTAAAAATCGTCCACTTTTTTCTTGTTACTCATATGAATGTAATAATGTACTAGAGATTGATTGTAAAGCAACCCATCCATTGGGAAACTGATGACAGTGGGTGATGACTGTACCCTGCCTAATTTTCCTTTACAATGACTTCAGTGTAAAACAGGTGGCCATTGTGCTGCCGTCAGTTTCTTGCCGGGTACAGAGTTAAAAGTAACCCCATATTTCTCGACCTTGTATCCCAGTGGATTTGTAATTCTTGTTGAAGCCTTATAAAAAAACCTTGCCTGTTGCTGTTGCATACATAAACATTGCATCAACATTTTTAATGTAATGGTTTAAACTCCAGCAAATGGCTCGGATTTTGTGGTCAGCGGCGAAGGAACGGGGCTTCCCGTTCACCTCACTGACAGCTGCCCACAAAGTTTTCGTAGGCCTTTGAACGGAGACTTGCTCTAATCTGGCATCTGATCCAGCACAGCACCCTCTCCAGGGCATCTGTGGTGACTCTGAGCAGGTTAAAAAAACACTGAGGCTCTTCAACCAATCAGATTGAAGAGTCCTCACTGAGACACAGGACAGGATTTTAAATTGGAAGCAGGTAGGGAGCGGGGGCTGGACTGTGGTCTCAAGCTCTGCCGAATTTAACGGCAGGACCTAATTAAAAAAAAATTCTGTTTCAGCAGATTGAGAGGCTGTAGGGCAGGAAGCCGGAGGCACAGCCGGAGAGCAGAGCAGAGGAGGGAGGGAGGGAATGAGGGATTCTGAAAAGGACCCATTAATCCCGACTCTCTGCTTCCTGTCTGCCAACCAGTTCTCTATCCACGTCAGTACATTACCCCCAATACCATGTGCTTTGATTTTGCACAACAATCTCTGATGTGGGATCTTGTCAAAAGCCTTTTGAAAGTCCAAATACACCATATCCACTGGTTCTCCCTTGTCCACTCGACTAGTTACATCCTCAAAAAATTCCAGAAGATTTGTCAAGCATGATTTCCCCTTCATAAATCCATGCTGACTTGGACCAATTCTATCACTGCTTTCCAAATGTGCTGCTATTTCATCCTTAATGATTGATTCCAACATTTTCCCCACTACTGATGTCAGGCTAACTGGTCTATAATTACCTGTTTTCTCTCTCCCTCCTTTTTTAAAAAGTGGGGTTACATTAGCAACCCTCCAGTCCATAGGAACTGATCCAGAGTCGATAGACTGTTGGAAAATGATCACCAATGCATCCACTATTTCTAGGGCCACTTCCTTAAGTACTCTGGGATACAGACGATCAGGCCCCGGAGATTTATCGGCCTTCAATCCCATCAATTTCCCGAACACAATTTCCCGCCTAATAAGGATTTCCTTCAGTTCCTCCTTCTCACTCGACCCTCGGTCCCCCAGTATGTCCGGAAGGTTATTTCTGTCTTCCTTCATGAAGACAGAACCCAAGTATTTGTTCAACTGGTCTGCCATTTCTTTGTTCCCCATTATAAATTCACCTGAACCTGACTGCAAGGGACCTACATTTGTCTTCACTGATCTTTTTCTCTTCACATATTTATAGAAGCTTTTGCAGTCAGCTTTTATGTTCCCAACGAGCTTCTCCTCATACTCTATTTCCCCCTCCTAATTAAACCCTTTGTCCTCCTCTGCTGAATTCTAAATTTCTTTCAGTCCTCAGTCCTGCTTTTTTCTGGCCAATTTATATGCCTCTTCCTTGGATTTAACACTATCCTTAATTTCCCTTGTTAGTCACGGTTGAGCCACCTTCCCCGTTTTATTTTTACTCCAGTCAGGGATGTACAATTGCTGAAGTTCATCCATGTGATCTTTAAAAGTTTGCCATTGCCTATCCACCGTCAACCCTTTAAGTATCATTCGCATCTCCTACCATCGAAGTTACCTTTCCTTAAGTTCAGGACCCTAGTCTCTGAATTAACTGCATCACTCTCCATCTTATTAAAGAATTCTACCATATTATGGTCACTCTTCCCCAAGGGGCCTCGCACAACAAGATTGCTAATTAGTCTTTTCTCATTACACATCACCCAGTCTAGGATGGCCAGCCCTCTTGTTGGTTCCTCGACATATTGGTCTAGAATACACTCCAGGAAATCCTCCTCCACTATATTGTTACCAGTTTGGTTAGCCTAATCTATATGTAGATTAAAGTCGCCCATGATAACTGCTGTACCTTTGTTGCACGCATCCCTAATTTCTTGTTTGATGCTGTCCCCAACCTCATTACTACTGTTTGGTGGTCTGTACACAACTCCCACTAGCGTTTTCTGCCCTTTTGTATTCCGCAGCTCCACCCATACAGATTCCACATCATCCCAGCTAATATCCTTCCTTACTACTGCATTAATTTCCTCTATAACCAGCAACGCTACCCCACCTCCTTTTCCTTTCTGTCCATCCTTCCTGAATGTTGAGTTCCCAGCCTTGGTCACCCTGGAGCCATGTCTCCGTGATGCCAATTATATCATATTCGTTAATTGCTGCCTGTGCAGTTAATTCGTCCACCTTATTATGAATACTCCTCACATCGAGGCACAGGGCCTTCAGGCTTGTCTTTTTAACACACTTTGCCCCTTTAGAATTTTGCTGTAATGTGGTCCTTTTTGATTTTTGCCTTGGGTTTCTCTGCCCTCCACTTTTACTTTTCTTCTTTCTATCTTTTGTTTCTGCCCCCATTCTACTTCCCTCTGTCTCCCTGCATAGGTTATCATCCCCCTGCCATATTAGTTTAACACCTCCCCAACAACACTAGCAAACACTCCCCCGAGGACATTGGTTCCAGTCCTGCCCAGGTGCAGACCGTCCAGTTTGTACTGGTCCCACCTCCTGCTGATCAGGTTCCAATGTCCCAGGAATTTGAATCCCTCCCTTCTGCACCACTCCTCAAGACACGTATTCATCTGGGCTATCCTGCAATTCCTACTCTGACTAACAAGTGGCACTGGTAGCAATCCTGAGATTACTACCTTTTGAGGTCCTGCTTTTTAATTTAACTCCTAACTCCCTAAATTCAGCTTGTAGGACCTCATCCCGTTTCTTACCTATATGCACCACGACAACTGGCTGTTCACCCTCCCCCTGCAAAATGTCCTGCAACTGCTCCAAGATATTCTTGACCCTTGCACCAGGGAGGCAACATACCATCCTGGAGTCTCAATTGCGACCACAGAAACGCCTATCTATTCTCCTTACAATAGAATCCCCTATCACTATAGCTCTCCCACTCTTTTTCCTGCCCTGCTATGCAGTAGAGCCACCCACGGTGCCCTGGACTTGGCTGCTGCTGCCCTCCCCTGATGAGTCATCCCCCCCCCCCCAACAGTACCAGAGCGGTGCATCTGTTTTGGAGAGGGATGACCACAGGGGACCCCTGCACTACCTTCCACTGCTCTTCCTATTGGTCACCCATTCCCTATCTGTCTGTGTAACCTTTACCTGCGCTATGACCAACTCACTAAACGTGCTATTCACGGCATCCTCAGCATCGCGGATGCTCCAGAGTGGCCTGAATGCTGATCTGTGGGACTCCTGATTCAGCTAGATTTTATTTTGAGACTTGTTTTACAATATGACTGATTAAAAATTAGTTACTCAGATAATATTACATACGATATACGGCACAGAAACAGGCCATTTCGCCCAACCAGTCCATGCAGGCATTTATGCTCCACTCGAGCTCCCCTCCCATCTTTCGTCATCTTAAATCTATCAGCGTAACATAGAAATTAGGTGCAGGAGCAGGCCTTTCGGCCCTTCGAGCCTGCACTGCCATTTAATAAGAACATGGCTGATCATTCAACCTCAGTACCTCTTTCCTGCTTTCTCTCCATACCACTTGATCCCTTTGGCCGTAAGGGCCATATATAACTCCCTTTTGAATATATCCAATGAACTGGCCTCAACAACTTTCTGCAGTAAAGAATTCCACAGATTAACCACTCTGAGTGAAGAAGTTTCTCCTCATCTCGGTCCTAAATGGCTTACCCCTTATTCTTAGACTGTGACCCCTGGTTCTGGAACTCCCCAGCAACAGGAACATTCTTCCTGCCTCTAACCTGAACAATCCTGTCAGAATTTTATATGTTTCTGTGTGAACCGAATATGTTCCTCCCTATCCAAGTATTTATATATTGCATCCCTTGTGATTCTTTCAAGCTTCTTGCCAATTACTGATGTTAATTTGATGGGCCTATAATTTACCCAGGTCTGACTTGCCCCCCTTTTTTAAAATGGGGACTACATTCACCTCCTTCCAATCTGTAGGAACCATTCCAGAGTGCAGTGAGCTATTAAAAATACAGGCCAGGGGTTTGCACAGCACATGTCCCATCTCCCGGTGGAGTCTCGGGTGGATATCATCTGGTCCGGCTGCTCTTTCTATTTTCAAGTTCTTAATTCTTTCTAAAACAACATGCTTATCGATGTTAATGTTACTAACAAAACTAGTATCATTGGTTATGCAGCGCTTTGAGGATGTGCAAGATGCTACATAAATACAAATTCTTTTTTTCTATCTCCTCCAAATCAATTTCCCCATATTCTTCCTTGTATTCTTTTATATTCTTTTCAAATATTATATGTAGTCTCTACTTGGCCATTTGTGGTAAATCATCCCCTTTTGTAATAACCCTCTGTTGGGTGGGGAGGCAAATATTAACTTCTCCTTGTGTTCTACCAGAGATAGGTCTATGACTACTCACTTAGTATCTCCACCACACCTCATCCTCCATAATATTTCCCTTGCCACCTCTATTCCATCTTGGCATTACCCTTTCTACTGTTTGGTTTGGAATATAGTTAAGCTCAACATAGAAACCGACCAATTCCCATTCCTTAACTCTAATAATTTAGATTCCGCTTTTGCACAATCTTCTATCATCCCTATGTCCTAGTGCTATAATTTAAGCATTAATATTGTCACCCAGCCACCCTTTTTTTTCCTGCTGCATTTCTTCAGAACATTTTTAACTAGAAATACTTGGCTTTCAGAGCTCCCTGGTTTAAGCTATGTCTTTTTTAATGTTATGCCATAATTCCCACAGCAATCTGTGCCTGCAGATTGTCAATTTTACTTATAATATGTAGTTCATTTACATCCATACAACTCAATCTTCCTCTATCTGTGGCATTCTTACTAATGGTACTTCATCCTCTGATCTCTTTTTCTTTGACGTTTTCTGGACTTCTTGATTCCTTTGCTTTCTACTTCCTCATCTCATTTTTTTCCTGGCTTATCTCATAATTTCCCTTCCTCCTCCTATATTAGTTTAAACCCTCCCCCACAGCACTAGTTACTCTTCCAACAAGGATTTTGATACCAGCCTTATTCAGTCCAGTGAATCATGTGCAGGTCATTCCTGCCCCAGAAATTTCCCAGATATTTGAACCTTTCCCAAACCATCTCTCCAGTGACTCATTTAAGTGGTGTAGTGCCACAGTTTTTCATTATGAAAGTACCAAGCAATCTGGAGTTGCTCCTTGGAAACCTGAAAACAAACCTGATTCCCCCTCTGAACACTTAAACCACTTACCAGAAGAAAGCAAACTAATAGGAGACCTGTGCAAAATCTGGCCTAAGACATTGTTTGGTAAGGTACAAATAAGTGGTGGCAGGACTCCCATATCCCACAGTTCAACTGAACCTCGGGAGTTACAACCAAAGGAATAATCTTGCCATTAAGTTTATGCTTTTCCCTACATTTGCAAAATTAATGCACAGCGTGCAGTTCTGGTCAGCACAGTACAGGAAAGATGTGATTGCACTAAAGAAGGTACTGAGGAGATTTGCGAGGATTTGCCTGGACTGGAGAATTTTAGCTATGAGGAAAGATTGGATAGTCTGGGCTAGTTTTCTTTGGAACAGAAGAGGCTGAGGGAAACCGAATTCAGGTTTATAAAATTATGAAGGGCCTAAATAGGGTGGATAGGAAGGACCTATTTCCTTGAGCAGAGGTGTCAAGAACCAGGGGACATAAGACTCAATTTTGCCCAAACCCCGTTTCTGGCGTATTGCCAGAATTACGCTGGGTTTTTAGCTCCAGAAATTGTACTAACTTTCCCCGATCTTTATACTGCAATCCGGAGCCGCGCAGTGTGGCCAGTCACCTCGGAAGGGGTGGAGCCCGCTGCCTGCGCCGAAAAACACATATGCGGGGAAAAAAAACAATGTTTTTGACGTCACTGCAATGGACACACATTCGCAGTACAGCTCCAAGTTGCCAATCAGCCATTTTTAAAGAGTCTGCTGGAACTGGGGAGTTGTATCCACTATTAGACGGAATGCTGATTCGTCCCAGCACACTGCAGGCTGTCTGTGAGTCTGTGTCCCGATTGTATACGTTTACTCATTTATACTTTTGTAAACTATATTTAAATTGTCTGCGGGAGAAGTTGAGTTAATGCAGCTTTTAAAATCGGTGGAGATAGGGTCCACTGCTTACTTAATGCCGTTGAATCGACTGTCTACCGCTGCTTGTTGGAGCCTGTCTGTATACGGCCGAAACCGCTGATTATTATTTTTTATAATTTTAATTTTTATATGAATGTAAGAACATAAAAAATAGGAACAGGAGTAGGCCATACGGCACATCGAGCCTGCTCCGCCATTCAATAAGATCATGGCTGATCTGATCATGGTTGCAGCTCCACTTTCCCGCCCGCTCCCCTTATCCCCTTATCATTTAAGAAACTGTCTCTTTCTATCTTAAATTTATTCAATGTTCCAGCTTCCACAGCTCTCTGAGGCAGCGAATTCCACAGATTTACAACCCTCTGAGAGTTGGAAGACGGGACTGAGTGTAATGTAGCCAAATTTACTGACGATACAAAGATAGGAGGAAGGGCAACGTGTGAGGAGGACATAAAGAGGCTGCAGGAGGACATCGACAGTCTAAGTGAGTGGGCAAGAATTTGGCAGATGGGGTATAATGTTGGAAAGTGTGAGGTCATGCAGAAAAAATCAAAGAGCAAATTAGTATTTAAATGGAGAAAGATTGCAAAGTGCTGCAGTACAGCGGGACCTGGGGTACTTGTGCATGTAACACAAAAGGATGGTATGCAGGTACAGCAAGTGATCAGGAAGGCCAATGAAATCTTGGCCTTTATTGCAAAGGGGACAGAGTTTAAAAGCAGGGAAGTCTTGTTACAACTGTACAGGGTATTGGTGAGGCCACACCTGGAATACAACGTGCAGTTTTAGTTTCCATAATTTACGAAAGGATATACTTGCTGTGGAGGCAGTTCAGAGAAGGTTCACTAGGTTGATCCCGGGGATGAGGGGGTTGACTTATGAGGAAAGGTTGAGTAGGTTGGGCCTCTACTCATTGGAATTCATAGGAATGAGAGGTGATCTTATCGAAATGTATAAGCTTATGAAAGGGTTGACCAGGTGGATGCAGAGAGGATGTTTCCACTGGTGGGCATGATCTTAGAATAAGGGGCCGCCCATTTAGAACTGAGATGAGGAGAAATTTCTTCTCTGAGAGTTGTGAATCTGTGGAATTCGCAGCCTCAGAGAGCTGTGGAAGCTGGGACATTCAATAAATTTAAGACAGAAATAGTTTCTGGAACGATAAGGAGTTATGGGGAGCGGGCAGGGAAGTGGAGCTGAGTCCATGATCAGACCAGCTATGATATTGAATGGCGGAGCAGGCTCGAGGTCCTTATGGCCTACTCCTCCTATTTCTTATGTTCTTAGAAGAAATTTCTCCTCATCTTTGTTTTAAATGGGCGGCCCCTTATTCTAAGATCGTGCCCTCTAGTTCTAGTCTCCCCCATCAGTGGAAACATCCTCTCTGCATCCACCTTGTCAAGCCTCTTCATAATTTTAAACGTTTCGATAAGATCATCTGTCATTCTTCTGAATTCCAATGAGTAGAGGCCCAACCTTCTCAACCTTGCCTCATAAGTCAACCCCCTCATCCCCGGAATCAACCTAGTGAACCTTCTCTGAACTGCCTCCAAAGCAAGTATATCCTTTTTTAAATATGGAAACCAAAACTGTATGCAGTATTCCAGATGTGGCCTCACCAATACCTTGTATAGCTGTAGCAAGACTTCCCTGCTTTTACACTCCATCCCCTTTGCAATAAAGGCCAAGATACCATTGGCCTTCCTGATCACTTGCTGTACCTGCATACTATCCTTTTGTGTTTCATCCACAAGTACCCCCAGGTCCCGCTGTACTGCGGCACTTTGCAATCTTTCTCCATTTAAATAATAACTTGCTCTTTGATTTTTTTTTTCTGCCAAAGTGCATGACCTCACACTTTCCAACATTATACTCCATCTGCCAAATTTTTGCCAACTCACTTAGCCTGTCTATGTTCTTTTGCAGATTTTTTGTGTCCTCCTCACACATTGCTTTTCCTCCCATCTTTGTATCGTCAGCAGATGTTGCTACGCTCCACTCAGTCCCTTCTTCCAAGTCGTTAATATAGATTGTAAATAGTTGGGGTCCCAGCACTGATACCTGCGGCACCCCACTAGTTACTGGTTGCCAACCAGGGAATGAACTATTTATCCCGACTCTCTGTTGTCTGTTAGTTAGCCAATCCTCTATCCATGCTAATATATTACCCCCAACCTTGTGAAGTTTTATCTTGTGCAGTAACCTTTTATGTGGCACCTTGTCAGATGCCTTCTGGCAGTCCAAATACACCACATCCACTGGTTCCCCTTTATCCACCCTGTCCGTTACATCCTCAAAGAACTCCAGCAAATCTGTCAAACATGACTTCCCCTTCATAAATCCATGCTGACTCTGCCTGACCAAATTTTGCTTTTCCAAATGTCCTGCTACTGCTTCTTTAATAATGGACTCCAACATTTTCCCAACCACAGATGTTAGGCTAACTGATCTATAGTTTCCTGCTTTTTGTCGACCTCATTTTTAAATAGGGGCGTTACATTTTCAGTTTTCCAATCTGCTGGGACCTCCCCAGAATCCAGGGAATTTTGGTAAATTACAACCAATGCATCCACAATCCCTGCTGCTACTTCTCTTAAGACCCGAGCATGCAAGCCATCAAGTCCAGGGGATGTATCTGCCTTTAGTCCCATTATCTTACTGACTACCACCTCCTTAGTGATTGTGATTGTGTTAAGTTCCTCCCCCCCTATAGCCCCTAGACTATCCACTGTCGGAATATTGTTTGTTAGTGTCCTCTCCGGAAAGACTAATACAAAATATTTGTTCACAGTTTCTGCCATCTCCATGTTCCCCATTACTAATTCCCTGGTCTCGTCCTCTAAGGGACCAACATTTACTTTAGCCACCCTTTTCCTTTTTATATCCGTACAGAAACTCTTGCTATCTGTTTTTATATTTTGCGCTAGTTTACTTTCATAGTCTATCTTCCCTTTCTTAATCATATTTTTAAGCCGTTCTTTGCTGGCTTTTAACAGCTTCCCAGTCTTCTGTCCTCCCACTAGTCTTGGCCACTTTGTATGCCCTTGGCTCCACCATGTTGTGGATCAAAGGTTTGGTTGCGTGGGAGGATCCCTTAATTATTACTTTTTAGGACAATCAGATCGGACTTATTTCTTTTATTTTTGTTCGGCCTACTGCTGGTTTAAAGCCTCGGGCTGAATTTGTATGCGGCCGGAGAAGGTGCCTAGATCCGAGATCTTGCTGTCTCCAGGAGAGGCAGGCAACCTCCGATAATGTGGCAAAGTATATTTCATTGGACCAAAGGAGTTTAACTGTTGGTTCTCCCTACTTAATTCCAAGCTTGCCGGTCTGTCCGCTCCCTCCCCTACCGACCCTCTCCTGGCACCGAATGCCTTCCCGGTCTGCTCTGCTTCCCGCCCCTAGCCCAGGCCGAAGTGCTTGCCAGTCCATCCGCTCCCTCCCCTGAAGACACTCTCCTGGCCCCGAGTGCCTTCCCGGTCTGCTCTGCTTCCCACCCCTAACCCAGGCCGAATGGCTTCCGATTTACTTATCTGCGCCGATTTCTTTAACTCACCAAGGGTTTTCTGGAGAGGCCACATATGCTGGCCTAAGCAGAAATGGAGTAACTATCAGCTGGCCAAAGTTAGTGTAGGTGGCTGGTTACGCCCCCTTTGGATGAAAGAAAACACCTAAAAACATTGTAACTGAATGAGTTATGCATGTGCAACTTGATTGCGGAAACTCTGGATTTTTAAGTTAGCCCAGAAAAACCAGCCTGCTCCCAAAAAATGGCGCAAATCACTGGGGAAAATTGAGCCCATAGATTTAAAGTAATTGATAGGGGGTTTAGCGGAGATTTGAGCGGAAATGTCTTGACCCAGAGGGTGGAACGCGCTGCCTGAAAGGGTAGTAGAGGAAGAAACCCTCGCCACATTTAAAATGTACTTGGATGTGCACTTGAAGTGCTGTAATCGATAGGGCTAAAGACCAAGAGCTGGAAAGTGGGATTAGGCTGGCTAGCTCTTTGTCGGCCGGCTCAGACATGATGGGCTGGAATGGCCTCCTTCTGTGCTGTAAATTTGTATGATTCTATGACTGTGTTCTTCTGTAAGCTTCAAAGCATGTGTATGCAATTAATTGGAAAATAAAATAACAATTCTGATAATGTGTACTATCCCTTTTGACGATTTGAAGTTGGAATCTTTCTTTCTTGCTGTTTTAAAAAAAATTTTTAATTAAAATTTGTTGTAATAACTCATATAGTGAACATTGCAATGATTTATGTTGTTTTTAATTCAGGTTCGAGAACTGCAGACACGTTTACAAAGCATTCAGGCATCTGGCCCAGCTAGTCCAAGTCGTTTGACTGCAGCCAATCGACCAGTCAACCCCAGTACTGGTGAGCTCAGCACCAGTAGTAGCAGTAATGATATTCCTATTGCCAAGGTGAGCTTCTGTGGCATCTGACATTCTCCATGTTAGATGCAACCGCCACAATCATTCTGCAGCTGTTGATTAGGCTTAACAATTAGCTGGTAATCTTAATTGCTTTCTCTTGGGAGTATTTAGAGTAACCATGGAGGGCACATATATTTGCACTGGAGGAGGGAGATAAATTGCTGATCATTTGGAGGCTTTTAGGTAGAAATAAAGGGTGTAAAATAACGTTAATAAGTGAATTAATTAATGTTGTAATATGCAGCTTTTGCATAGTGAGCAGGGCAATTACTAATTATAATAGTCCTTCTCTGATTGCTAGGTTGCTGAGCGAGTAAAGCTGTCAAAGACAAGGTCAGAATCTTCATCTTCAGATCGACCAGTCCTAGGTTCAGAGATCAGCAGTATTGGAGTAAGTATTTTAACACTTGTTCGAGATGACAGTTCTCAATGGTCTATAATTGGCTGGTCATGTCCAAATTTAAACTATAAAGCCCGTTGACTAGTAAGCTATTAATCAACCGCACATATTTTTCTGATTGCCAAATAATATAGATTTTGTAATGTTCATGGCTACCACGACTTACAGTTACTGACAATTTGAAGGCACAGATCTGCATCCACTAATTTGAGGCAAAGTAGAAAGAAGGCCGGAATTCAGCAGCATTTTATGAATAAAAAATAGTTGTTCTGGATAGAGAGGCTAAAATTCTCTGCTCTGCAGTTGGAAGTGCTGCAGAGCGTGACTCCCATCCAGCTGCTGGAAAGAACTGGACTATGTCCCAATTCCCAGGGATAGGATCAATGTGGGCTGCCCACGCTTTTGCAGGGGCACTCACCTCGGGGAGGTGCAGGAAAATTGGAACAATACTCCGATTAGGGGAGAAGGAGATGGACTGAAGTTAATTTAAACAATATAGATTTTTTGTTTGAGGGAAACATTGGCCTGCAGTGGGATAGAATCAGTCACCTCTGGGATCAATTATTTTAGCTCTAACATCAATAATGGGGCCTTGGGAGGTCCACACGCAACTGATGCCTGTTCTCATCATTTGTTGAAACAACTGGACCTGAGTTTTATACTAGGCAGAATTCCTGAGGTAGCCTGGGAACCCCCCAGACCAATCTGTCGTTCAATCTGCCCCCCTGAAACTGTGAAATTGTAGCTGGAATGTGGTGTGGTGGGCAGAAGAATTGCGCAACCCCTCATCAGATTTATGCCAGAAAACAAATTGGGTGAAAATCCGACTGATTCGAATTTCACTGACATAAGAACATAAGAACATAAGAATTAGGAACAGGAGTAGGCCATCTAGCCCCTCGAGCCTGCTCCGCCATTCAATAAGATCATGGCTGATCTGGTCGTGGACTCAGCTCCACTTACCCGCCCTCTCCCAGTAACCCTTAATTCCCTTATTGCTTAAAAATCTATCTATCTTTGACTTGAAAACATTCAATGAGCCAGCCTCAACTGCTTCCTTGGGCAGAGAATTCCACAGATTCACAACCCTCTGGGAGAAGAAATTCTTTCTCAACTCGGTTTTAAATTGGCTCCTCCGTATTTTGAGGCTGTGCCCCCTAGTTCTAGTCTCCCCCACCAATGGAAACAACCTCTCTGCCTCTATCTTGTCTATCCCTTTCATGATTTTAAATGTTTCTATAAGATCACCCCTCATCCTTCTGAACTCCAACGAGTAAAGACCCAGTCTACTCAATCTATCATCATAAGTTAATCCCCTCATTTCTCGAATCAGCCTAGTGAATCGTCTCTGTACCCCTTCCAAAGCTAGTATATCCTTCCTTAAGTAAGGTGACCAAAACTGCACGCAGTACTCCAGGTGCGGCCTTACCAATACCTTATACAGTTGCAGCAACACCTCCCTGCTTTTGTACTCCATCCCTTTCGCAATGAAGGCCAACATTCCATTTGCCTTCCTGATTACCTGCTGCACCTGCAAACTAACTTTTTGGGATTCATGCACAAGGACCCCCAGGTCCCTCTGCACCACAGCATGTTGTAATTTCTCCCCATTCAAATAATATTCCCTTTTATTGTTTTTTTTCCCCAAGGTGGATGACCTCACACTTTCCGACATTGTATTCCATCTGCCAAACCTTAGCCCATTCGCTTAACCTATCCAAATCTCCTTGTAGCCTCTCTTGAGTCCTCTACACAACCCGCTTTCCCACTAATCTTAGTGTCATCTGCAAATTTTGTTGCACTACACTCTGTCCCCTCCTCTAGGTCATCTATGTATATTGTAAACAGTTGTGGTCCGAGCACTGATCCCTGTGGCACACCACTAACCACTGATTTCCAACCGGAAAAGGACCCATTTATCCCGACTCTGCTTTCTGTTCGCCAGCCAATTCTCTATCCATGCTAATACATTTCCTCTGACTCCGCGTACCTTTATCTTCTGCAGTAACCTTTTGTGTGGCACCTTATCGAATGCCTTTTGGAAATCTAAATACACCACATCCATCGGTACACCTCTATCCACCATGCTCGTTATATCCTCAAAGAATTCCAGTAAGTTAGTTAAACATGATTTCCCTTTCATGAATCCATGCTGCGTCTGCTTGATTGCACTATTCCTATCCAGATGTCCCGCTATTTCTTCCTTAATGATAGTTTCAAGCATTTTCCCCATTACAGATGTTAAACTAACCGGCCTATAGTTACCTGCCTTTTGCCTGCCCCCTTTTTTAAACAGAGGCGTTACATTAGCTGCTCTCCAATCCGCTGGTACCTCCTCAGAGTCCAGAGAATTTTGATAGATTATAACAAATGCATCTGCTATAACTTCCGCCATCTCTTTTAATACCCTGGGATGCATTTCATCAGGACCAGGGGACTTGTCTACCTTCAATCCCATTAGTCTGTCCAGCACTACCTCCCTAGTGATAGTGATCATCTCAAAGTCCTCCCTTCCCACATTCCTATGACCAGCAATTTTTGGCATGGTTTTTGTGTCTTCCACTGTGAAGACGGAAGCAAAATAATTGTTTAAGGTCTCAGTCATTTCCACATTTCCCATTATTAAATCCCCCTTTTCATCTTCTAAGGGACCAACATTTACTTTAGTCACTCTTTTCCGTTTTATATATCTGTAAAAGCTTTTACTATCTGTTTTTATGGTTTGCGCAAGTTTACCTTCGTAATCTATCTTCCCTTTCTTTATTGCTTTTTTAGTCATTCTTTGCTGTTGCTTAAAATCTTCCCAATCCTCTAGTTTCCCACTAACCTTGGCCACCTTATACGCATCGGTCTTTGATTTGATACTTTCCTTTATTTCCTTGGTTATCCACGGCTGGTTATCTCTTCTCTTGCCGCCCTTCTTTTTCACTGGAATATATTTTTGTTGCGGTTTATGAAAGAGCTCCTTAAAAGTCCTCCACTGTTCCTCAATTGTGCCACCGTTTAGTCCTTGTTTCCAGTCTACTTTAGCCAACTCTGCCCTCATCCCACTGTAGTCCCCTTTGTTTAAGCATAGTACTCTCGTTTCTGACACAACTTCCTCATCCTCAATCTGTATTACAAATTCAACCATATTGTGATCACTCATTCCGAGAGGATCTTTTACGAGGAGATCGTTTATTTTTCCTGTCTCGTTACACAGGACCAGATCCAAAATGGCTTGCTCCCTTGTAGGCTCTGTTACATCCTGTTCTAAGAAACAATCCCGTATGCATTCTGTGAATTCCTCCTCTAGGCTACCCCCTGCGATTTGATTTGACCAATCGATATGTAGGTTAAAATCCCCCATAACTACTGCCGTTCCTTTTTCACATGCCTCCATTATTCCCTTGATTATTGCCCGCCACACCATGAAGTTATTATTTGGGGGCCTATAAACTACGCCGACCAGTGACTTTTTCCCCTTACTATCTCTAATCTCCACCCACAATGATTCAACATTTTGTTCATTGGAGCCAGTATCATCCCTCACAACTGCCCTGATATCATCCCTTATTAACAGAGCTACCCCACCTCCCTTCCCTTCCTGCCTATCTTTCCGAATCGTCAGATACCCCTGTACGTTTAATTCCCAGTCCTGGCCATCCTGCAACCATGTCTCTGTAATTGCCACCAAATCATACTCATTTGTAATGATTTGTGCCGCCAACTCATTTACTTTATTTCTAATGCTGCATGCATTTAGGTAGAGTGTTTTCATCCTAGTTTTTAAACCATGATTTTTAGTTTTTACCCCTCCTGCAGCCCTTTTATATTCAGTGGTCCTTTTTGTTTCTTGCCTTTGGTTTCTCTGCCCTCCACTTTTACTCATCTCTGACAGCAACCTTAATTGAGCCCTTCCCCACCAAAGGATTTTGGGTCTTAGACGATTACTTTGTTTGCCCACTTAAACAATGTTAAACAGATCTAGTAGAATTTAAAAGAGCAAAGGGTTAGAAAAAATATACATCAGCTTAAAATGATGGAAACAAATGCATAAATTGGTCTTTCGAAAATATGTTTAAATTGAGCGTAATTTACACAGGCTAATCAAAGCCCGCGTGACAGCATGTTGTCGAGACTTGGATGACAGAAAGCCTACAATAGATATCTTTTGTCAAGAAGGAAGTATGTTGAGGTGGAGGATATTTGATGGTAAAATGGTTATTACGAGTTGAATTCTTAAAGTGTAATTTTAAATATTTTTCTATGATTATAGTTAATCATAAATACTGCAGAAATAAAGGGACACTGTTTCGGGGTGGTCCCAAAGGTAGTGTGATCGCTTAAAGAGCCACTGTTTCAGGGAGAACACAAGAATTAGGAGCAGGAGTAGGCCATACGGCCTCTCGAGCCTGCACCACCATTCAATAAGATCATGGCTGATCTTCGACCTCAACTCCACTTTCCTGCCCAATTTCCATATCCCTTGATTCCCCTGAGTCCAAAAATTGATCTATCTCAGCCTTGAATGTACTCAACAATTCAGCATCCACAGCCCTTTGGGGTAGAGAATTCCAAAGATTCACAATCCTCTCAGTGGAGAAATTCCTCCTCATAACATAAGAAATAGGAACAGGAGTAGGCCATTCGGCCGCTCGAGCCTGCTCTGCTATTCAATAAGATCATGGCTGATCTGATCATGGACTCAGCTTCACTTCCCTGCCTGCTCCCCATAACCTCTTATCATTTAAGAAACTGTCTATTTCTGTCTTAAATTTATTCAATGTTCCAGCTTCCATTGCTCTCTGAGGCAGCGAATTCCACAGATTTACAACCCTCAAAAGAAATTTCTCCTCATCTCAGTTTTAAATGGGCGGCCCCTTATTCTAAGATCATGCCCTCTAGTTCTAGTCTCCCCCATCAGTGGAAACATCCTCTCTGCATCCACCTTGTCAAGCTCCCTCATAATCTTATACGTTTCGATAAGATCACCTGAATTCCAATGAGTAGAGGCCCAACCTACTCAACGTTTCCTCATAAGTCAACCCCCTCATCTCCGGAATCAACCTAGTAAACCTTCTCTGAACTGCCTCCAAACCAAATATATCCTTTCGTAAATATGGAAATCAAAACTGCAATATTCCAGGTGTGGCCTCACCAATACCCGATATAGCTGTAGCAAGACTTCCCTGCTTTTATACTCCATCCCCTTTGCAATAAAGACCTGTTACATTCAGAATAACTCCACAAGACTATATATCTTAAGCTCAAACTGTTGTGACCTTGGTCTCTATTGTAACTCCAGAGTGAGGAAACAGCATGGTGACTGCCTTCATACCTGCTTGCCCGGGGTGTGCAGGTGACCCTTGGGTCTCCCACAGGTGTGCCCCCTAGTGGCACACCTTACACATTTTATGCTTACATACATAGCATCCCCAAAGCCTTATGTACAAGTTATTTACAAATTGAGGCGATCCGGGCCTCTGCGTTCCCGGGTTGATCACCTGGGTTGAAGTCCTGGCATGGGTGAGTCGGTCAGATCATTGCTGCACTGCAGTGTGGCTGGTCTGATCAGATTGTCGGGCATGGTGACTTCTGTTATATATGTGGACTTGTATTTACTCTGTACAGCCACCAGAGGGCTCATTCCCCGGAGTCCCAAGGGATCCCATAATCCCTTGGGAGCACAGGTATTTAAGAAGGCTTCACAGGTTGGAGAGGCACTCTGGAGACTTGCAATAAAAGACTACGGTCACACTTTACTTTGAGCTCACAGTGTTCAGTCTGACTCTTTCTCCATACACAACAGCTTCATCCTCGTGGTTTACCGCGAGGTCGATTGCTGGTTGGGTGTGTGTGGATGGATCAATGATGGTAATGTCCTCTTCAAACTATTCTTGGTTGTTAGTGAACCGCAGTTTGCTCTGATCCAAGTGCTTTCTGCACATTTGTCCATTCAAAAGTTTGACAACAAACACTCTCTTCCCCTCCTTGGCTAACACAGTGCCAGCAACTCATTTGCGACCATGACCATAATTAAGAACAAACACAGGGTCATTAACCTCAATGTCACGTGTTACAGCCGCGCGATCGTGGTACACGTTATGCCGGTGACGCCGGGTTTCTACATGATCATTGAGATCCGGGTGGACTAAGGAGAACCTGGTTTTGAGTGCTCTCTTCATTAGCAGGTCTGAAGGGGAAACCCCGGTAAGCGAGTGGGGTTGTGTGCAGTAGCTGAGCAGAATCTGAGATAACCGGGTCTGCAGGGAACCATCTGTCACTTGTTTCAAGCTCTGCTTGATGATTTGGACTGCCCGTTCTGCTTGACCATTGGATGCGGGCTTAAACGGCGCAGACCTGACACGCTTGATGCCCTTTTGGGTCATGAACTCGTTGAATTCTGAGCTGGTGAAGCATGGTCCATTGTCACAAACGAGGACGTCGGGCAAACCATGGGTGGTGAACATGGCCTGGAGGCTTTCAATGGTGGCAGTGGACGTACATGACGACATTATTATACATTCAATCCATTTACAGTAAGCGTCCACTGCTGCTAGAAACATCTTTCCTAGAAAGGGGCCAGCGAAATCTACGTGGACCCTTGACCACGGTTTGGAGGGCCATGATTACAGACTCAGTGGGGCCTCCCTTGGTGCATTGCTCAACTGTGAGCAAGTGTTACATTGGTGTACGCATGACTCCAACTCCGAGTCAATGCCGGGCCACCAAACGTGCGACCTGGAGATAGCTTTCATCATGACGATGCCTGGGTGGGTACTGTGAAGGTCGCGTATAAATGTTTCCCTGCCTTTTTTTGGCAAAATTACATGATTCCCCCATAGGAGACGGTCCGAATGGATGGTCATTTCATATTTGCGTCGGTGGAACAGCTTAATTTCGTCTTGCATTTCCCCTGGGACCGCCAACCAGCTCCCATTGAAGACGCAGTTTTTTACTAGTGATAGCACCGGGTCCTGGCTAGTTCAGGTCCTGATCTGGCGAGCTATGATGGGTGACCCCTCACTCTCAAAAGCATCCATTACAAGAAGCAAGTTTGCGGGTTGCGTCATTTCCACCCCGGTGGTGGGCAATGGTAGCCGACTGAGGGCTTCCGCACAGTTCTCCGTGCCTGGTCTGTGGCGGATTACGTAATCATACGCAGATAATGTTAGTGCCCATCTTTGGATGCGGGACGAAGCATTGGTGTTAATACCTTTGCTTTCTGAGAACAACTAAATGAGCGGCTTGTGGTCGGTTTCGAGCTCGAACCGGAGCCCAAATAGGTATTGGTGCATTTTCTTAGCCCTGTATATGCATGCTAATGCTTCTTTCTCAACCATACTGTAGGCTCTTTCAGCCTTAGATAAGCTTCTGGACGCATATGCAACCGGTTGCAGTTTGCTTAACCCATTGGCTTGCTGTAACACACAACCGACCCCGTACGAAGATGCATCAAAAGCTAGTACTAAATGTTTACACGGGTCATACAATACAAGTAATTTCTGGCCTTGTTAAAGGCTGTCTCTTGAGATTTACTCCAAACCCAGTAGTCACCCTTGCGTAGCAATAAATGCAATGGTTCCAGCAAAGTGCTCAACCCCAGTAGAAAGTTACCAAAATAGTTGAGGAGTCCCAGGAACGAACGCAGCTCCATCACATTCTGTGGTCTGGGTGCATTCTTGATGGCCTCCGTCTTGGAGTCCATGGGTCTGATGCCGTCCGCCGCAATCTTTCTCCCCAGAAATTCGACCTCTGGTGCCAGGAAAACACACTTGGAGCGTTTCAGCCTGAGTCGCACTCTGTCCAGTCGCTTGAGAACCTCTTCCAGGTTGTGCAAGTGTTCGGTGGTGTTGCGGCCAGTGATCAAGATGTCATCTTGAAACACCACGGTGCGCGGAACCGATTTCAGCAGACTCTCCATGTTCCTCTGGAAGATGGCTGCAATCGAGCGAATCCTGAAGGGGCATCTGTGGTATATGAACAGTCCTTTGTGTGTGTTGATGCACGTCAATTTTTTCGAAGGTTCGGCCAGCTCCTGTGTCATGTAAGCAGAGTTTAGATCCAGCTTGGTGTTCGACTTTCCCCCTACTAGCTTTGCAAACAAGTCATCCGCTTTGGGTAGTGGGTACTGGTCCTGTAACGAGACTCGGTTGATCGTAGTTCCCGCAGATTCTCACCGTTCCATCGCTTTTCAACACAGGAACAATTAGTCTGGCCCACTTGTTGAACTCGATTGGCGATATGATTCCCTCTCGTTGAAGCCTGTCCAGCTCGATCTCAACTTTCTCTCATCATGTATGGAACCGCTCAGGCCTTGTGATGAACGGGTCATGCATCCAGGACTAGATGGATCTGCACTTTGGCGCCTATGAAGTTGCCGATGCCTGGCTTGAATAGCGATGGGAATTTTTTAGCACTTGGGCGCACGAGGTGTCATCCACTGAAGACAGCGCTTTGATGTCGTCCCAGTTCCATCAGATCTTTCCTAGCCAGCTTCTACTGAACAGCGTGGGGCCATCGCCTGGTACAATTCATAGTGGTAAATCATGCACAGTTCCATCGTACGATACCTTCACTGCCGCACTGCCAATGACTGGTATGAGCACTTTGGTTTAAGTGCGCAACTTGGTGTGGATCGGGCTTAGTTTTGGCCTTTGTGCCTTGTTGCCCCACAGTTTCTCAAAAACCTTCTGGCTCATAATTGACTGACTCGCCCCCATGTCCAATTCCATGGAAACTGCAATGCCTTTTAGAAACATAGAAACATCGAAATTAGGTGCAGGAGCAGGCCATTCGGCCCTTCGAGCCTGCACCACCATTCAATAAGATCATGGCTGATCATTCAATCTCAGTACCCCTTTCCTTCTTTCTCTTCATACCCCTTGATCCCTTTGGCCATAAGTGCCATATCTAACTCCCTTTTAAATATATCGAACGAACTGGCCTCAACAACTCTCTGCAGTAGGGAATTCCACAGGTTAACCACTCTCTGAGTGAAGAAGTTTCTTCTCGTCTCGGTTCTAAATGGCTTACCCCTTAGTCTTCGACTGTGACCCCTGGTTCTGGAACTTGCCAGCAACGGGAACATTCTTCCTGCCTCTAACCTGTCCAATCCCATCAAAATTTTATATGTTTCTATGAGATCACCTCTCATTCTTCTAAACTCCAGTGGATACAAGCCCAGTTGATCCAGTCTTTCCTCATATGTCAGTCCTGCCATCCCGGGAATCAGTCTGGTGAACCTTCGCTATACTTCCTCAATAGCAAGAACGTCCTTTCTCAGATTAGGAGACCAAAACTGAACACACTATTCCAGGTGTGGCCTCACCAAGGCTCTGTACAACTGCAGTAAGACCTCCCTGCTCCTATACTCAAATCCTCTAGCTATGAAGGCTAACATGCTATTTGCTGCCTTCACCGCCTGCTGTACCTGCATACCAACCTTCAGTGACTGATGTACCATGACACCCAGGTCTCGTTGCACCTCCCCTTTTCCTAATCTGCCGCCATTCAGATAATATTCTGCCTTTGTGTTTTTGCCACCAAAGTGGATAACCTCACATTTATCCACATTATACTGCATCTGCCATGCATTTGCCCACTCACGTAACCTGTCCAAGTCACCCTGCAGCCTCTTGGCATCCTCCTCACGGCTCACACTGCCACCCAGCTTCGTGTCATCTGCAAACTTGGAGATATTACATTCAATTCCTTCATCTAAATCATTGATGTATATTGTAAATAGCTGGGGTCCCAGCACTGAACCCTGCGGTACCCCACTAGTCACTGCCTGCCATTCTGAAAAGGACCTGTTTATTCCGACTCTCTGCTTCCTGTCTGCCAACCAGTTCTCTATCCATGTCAATACATTACCCCCAATACCATGTGCTTTAATTTTGCACACTAATCTCTTGTGTGGGACCTTGTCAAAAGCCTTTTGAAAGTCCAGATATGCCACATCCATTGGTTCTCCCTTGTCCACTCTACTAGTTACATCCTCAAAAAATTCTAGAAGATTTGTCAAGCATGATTTCCCTTTCATAAATCTATGCTGACTTGGACCGATCCTCTCACTGCTTTCCAAATGCGCTGCTATTTCATCTTTAATAATTGATTCTAACATTTTCCCCACCACCGATGTCAGGCTAACCAGTCTATAATTCCCTGTTTTCTCTCTCCCTCCTTTTTAAAAAAAGTGGAGTTACATTAGCTACCCTCCAGTCCATCGGAACTGATCCAGAGTCAATAGAATGTTGGAAAATGATCACCAAAATGCATCCACCATTTCTGGGGCCACTTCCTTAAGTACTTTGGGATGCAGTCTATCAGGCCCTGGGGATTTATCGGCCCTCAATCTGATCAATTTCTCCAACACAATTTCCTGACTAAAAAGAATTTCCTTCAGTTCCTCCTTTTCGCTAGACCCTCGAACCCCTAGTATTTCCGGAAAGTTATTTGTGTCTTTCTTAGTGAAGACAGATCCAAAATATTTGTTCAATTGGTCTACCATTTCTTTGTTCCCGATTATAAATTCACCTGATTCTGACTGCAAGGGGGGATCTACATTTGTCTTCACTAATCTTTTTCTCTTCGCATATCGATAGAAGCTTTTGCAGTCACTTTTTATGTTCCCTGCAAGCTTCCTCTCATACTCTATTTTCCTCCTCCTTCTAATTAAACCCTTTGTCCTCCTCTGCTGAATTCTAAATGTCTCCCAGTCCTCAGGTTTGTTGCTTTTTCTGGCCAATTTATATGCCTCTTCCTTGGATTTAACAATATCCCTAATTTCCCTTGTTAACCACGGTTGAGCTACCTTCCCCGTTTTATTTTTACTCCAGACAGGGATGTACAATTGTTGAAGGTCATCCATGTGATCTATAAATGTCTGCCATTGCCTATCCACTGTCAACCCTTCAAGTATCATTTGCCAGTCTATCCTAGCCAATTCACGTCTCATACCATCGAAGTTATCTTTCCTTAAGTTCAAAACCCGAGTCTCTGAATTAACACTGTCACTCTCCACCTTAATAAAGAATTCTACCATATTATGGTCACTCTTCCCCAGAGGGCCTCACACAACAAGATTGCTAATTAGTCCTCTCTCATTACAAAATACACGTTCTAGGATGGCCAACTCTCTAGTTGGTTCCTCGACATACTCGTCTAGAAAGCCCTCCCTAATACACTCCAGGAAATCCTCCTCCACCGCATTGCTACCAGTTTGGTTAGCCCAATCTATATGTAGATTAAAGTCGCCCATGGATAACTGCTGTACCTTTATTACACGCATCCCTAATTTTTTGTTTGATGCCATCTCCAACCTCACTACTACTGTTTGGTGGTCTGTACACAACTCCCACTAGCGTTTTCTGCCCTTTGGTATTCCGCAGCTCTACCCATACAGACTCCACATCATCCAAGCTAATATCCTTTCTTACTATTGCGTTAATTTCCTCTTTACCAGCAACGCTACCCCACATCCTTTTCCTTTCTGTCAATCCTTCCTGAATGTTGAATATCTCTGGATGTTGAGTTCCCAGCCTTGGTCACCCTGGAGCCATGTCTCCGTAATCCCAATTATATCATAATTGTTAATAGCTGCCTGCGCAGTTAATTCGTCCACCTTATTATGACTACTCCTTGCATTGAGCCACAGAGCCTTCAGGCTTGTCTTTTTAACACTCTTTGTCCCTTTTTGCTGTAATGTGGCCCTTTTTGATTTTTGCCTTGGGTTTTTCTGCCCTCCACTTTTACTATTCTCCTTTCTATCTTTTGCTTATGCCCCCATTTTATTTCCCTGCATCGGTTCCCATCCTCCTACCATATTAGTTTTACCCCTCCCCAGCAGCACTAGCAAACACTTCCCCCTAGGAGGACCGGAACCAGTTTGACTTTTAACATTATCGCAGGGCTTTTGGTGGTGAAGGTGTGTATCCCATACACTTCCTCTTCAGCTTTGGGTTGAGTTGCCTCTCTTACTCGTTCAGCGTGATCCGCGCCAGATCAGTCATCATCTGCAGACTCTGCCACATGGTGAGTCGCTACACGCCTGCACATTCGCTGGAGGTGCCCCATTGTTCCACAGCCCTCGCACGAGCAGTGCTTGAATCGACATTGATAGGCTCGATGATTACTCCCGCAGCGCCAACATGGTGCTAATGGATTCGCGTTCACTCCCCACGGCGGACTCTGAGTCATTCTAGGTCTAGCCTCTGCGGGCGTGTAGGCCCTGCCATGTATAGTTCTGCCCGCTGAAGGTGTTATTTTATGCACAGTACTTGCCGGTGAGTTTCGATGCTGATATGATATCTGTTTAGTGTTATCGTGATGGCCTTGCTCAGATCTAGGGATTTGGCAGACAGCAGTTTGCGAAGAATGACCTCGTGGCCGATTCCAAGCTCTCAAAAGTCCAGCAAATATGCACAGTCCCGTAAGGCGTTTTAAGCCGGCGACATAGCTCGCCACGTCCTGGCCCTTGGAGCGGTGGTGTGTATAAAAGCATTACCTGGCCATCAAAATGCTCTCCTTCGGCTTGAGGTGTTCCCGAACCAGCATGCACAACTCTTCATATGTCTTCTCCGTTGGTTTCGTCGGTGCTAGCAGATTTTTGATGAGGCTATATGTCGTGGATCCGCAAACGGTGAGGAGAATCGACCTGCGCTTGATCGCGGTTTCCTCCTTTTCCAGCTCGTTGGCCACGAAGTACTGGTCAAGACGCTCAACGAAGGCTTTCCAATCATCACCCTCAACAAATCTCTCAAGAATACCAATGGCAGCAATAAGCGCGTGAAAGTTCGTGATCTGTTACTCGTCGCCAATTGTTACGTTCAAAATAACTCCAAGACTGCATATCTTAAGCTCAAACTGTTGTGACCTTGGTCGCTTTATTGTAACTCGAGAGTGAGGAAGCAGCATGGTAGACTGCCTTTTATACCTGCTTGCCCAGGGTGTGCAGGTGACCCTTGGGTCTCCCACAGGTGCGCCCCCTGGTAGCAAGTCTTACACATTGGTAATGTTTACATACATAACAAGGCCAAGATTCCATTGGCCTTCCTGATCACTTGCTGTTCCTGCATACCATCCTTTTGTGTTTCATGCACAAGTACCCCCAGGTCCCACTGTACTGCAGCACTTTGCAGTCTTTCTCCATTTAAATAATAACTCGCTTGATTTTTTTTTTCTGCCAAAGTGCATGACCTCACACTTTCCAACATTATATTCCATCTGCCAAATTCTCGCCCACTCACTTAGGCTGTCTATGTCCTCCTGCAGCCTCTTTATGTCCTCTTCACACATTGCCCTTTCTCCCATCTTTGTATTGTCAGCAAACTTGGCAATGTTACACTCAGTCCCGTCTTCCAACTCTCAGAGGGTTGTAAATCTGTAGAATACGCTGCCTCAGAGAGCTGTGGAAGCTTTGTATTTGAATAAATTTAAGACAGAAATACACAGTTTCTTAAACGATAAGGGGATAAGGGATTATGGGAGCGGGCAGGGAAGTGGACCTGAGTCCATCAGCCATGATCATATTAAATGGCGGAGCAGGCTCGAGGGGCCGTATGGCCTACTTCCGGCTCCTACTTCTTATGTTATCTTCCGCCCCCCCCCCCACCACCACTTGACCTGAAAAAATTTAATTTGTCTTGATTATTTTGTGCAGTGCCAGAAGAGATCAACTAATAAGTCTACAAATGGATGTTACGATATTGTATGTGTATGTTCAATTTTTTTCCTGGTAATAGATTGTTAGCAAAGAAGGGGAGGAAACCAGATTTTGTTTTTTTGTGTGTCAGAAATAAAACTCAAGTTTTTTATGTTCTGCACCCTGTGTCTATTACTTTCGGTCATACTGTGGACATTGTTATTATTCGATATTCCATTAGAAGCTAGAATATCCCACAGTGATGCTGTTGTTTAGTCAGTCTGCTGTGCTTGTAACCTTTAACTGAGATTTCATACCTCAGCATGTAATGGGATAGTTGACAAAGACCAGATAAACTTTATTTGTTCTCCCTTGCGCAGGTGTCCACTAGTGTGGCAGAGCATCTGGCCCATTCTTTGCAAGACTGTTCGAATATCCAAGAAATCTTTCAAACTCTGTACTCTCATGGTTCCGCTATCTCGGAAAGCAAGATCCGTGAATTTGAAGTGGAAACTGAAAGGCTAAACAGGTAAAAACACTCACTACAGCATTAGTTTTAAGAGGAACAGAGCAGAAAATTATCATTTTTAGTTAGGCTGTGCCAATGGCATAGCATGATACTGTAGTATCACCTCACTGCAGTATAAAATTAACAAAGTACTTCTCTCTTTCCCCCGCTCCCCCCCCCCCCACCCTGCCCACAACTTCATACATGATAAATTCCTGATAATTAGCTGGGCATTCCTGCATCGTGCTTTTTAAAAGCAAGACGGGGAAACAATGAACAGCGCATGTTTACCTCTTATCAGCTGGTTCAGTTTGCTATCCGCAAAGGTTTAGAAATAGATCATCATCTAATTGACAACGGGGCATGTAAATGACTTACCAAAATGAGGAGGGGGTCATAAGCCAAATGAACATGTAGATTTCTTTCAAACAGTGCTGAATGAAATTATGTATGCAGGATGTTATGTAAAACCTTTTTTGGTGTGGGAACAATATGTTTATAGTGCAGACAGTTGGCAGATGTAATTTAATGCAGATAAGTGTGAAGTAATGCACTTTGGGAGAAACATGATGGAGAAGCAGTATACTCTAAATTGTACTGTTTTGAGCGGGGTACAAGAGCAGAGGGAATTGGGGGTGCATATTCACAAATCCTTGAAGGTGGCAGGGCAAATTGATAAAGCAGTTAAGAAAGTGTATGAGATACTTGGCTTTGTAAATAAGGGAATTGAATACAAAAACAAAGGTCAGCTGGAGTATTGTGTACAATTCTGGACACCACACTTTAGGAAGGAAATAAAGACCTTCGAGAGGGTATAGAGGAGGTTTACCAGGGATGAGCGAATTCAGTTATGTGGAGAGATTGGAGAAGCTGGGATAGTTCTGTTCAGAGCAGAGAAGGTTAAGGGGAAACCTAATCGAGTATTCAAAATTATGAGGGGTTTTGATACAGCAAGTGGGGAGAAATTGTTTTCTCTGGAAAGTGGATCGGTAACCAGAGGTTATAGATTTAAAATAATTGGCAAAAGAACTGGAGGGGAAATGAGAATTTTTTTCCACACACAGGGTTGTTATGATCTGGAAGTCACTATCTGAAAGAGTGGTGGAATCAGATTCCATAGGAACTTCCGAAATTGGTATTTGAAGAGAACTAATTTGCAGGGTTATGGGGAATGGGACTAAAATGGACAGCTCTTTCAAAGAACCGGCACAGGCATTGCTGGGCTGATTGGTCCCCTTCTGTGCTGTAAGATTCTGATTATGACACTCCTGTGAAGCACCTTGGAATATTTTACTATGCTAAAGGCGCTACATAAATGTAAATTATTTTAGTTTGACATCAATGACCTCTGTTTCATTAATTGTTCCATTATTCTTTAACAGTTTCTGTTAAACCAGCTAATTGATTCAATTCATAATATAGGGGTAGTTAGATTTTGTCTTTTTCTTCCGCAGTCGAATTGAACATCTAAAATCACAGAATGACCTTTTAACTATAACGCTGGAAGAGTGCAAAAGCAATGCTGAAAGAATGAGTATGCTGGTTGGCAAATATGAGTCCAATAGCACAGCATTAAGACTCGCACTACAATACAGGTAAGTGCAGCTAATCCTGAAACTCGTTTTACTAAGGCTGTTGGCTTCACTAATGTATTCAGTTTTGTTTATAATTGTTCATTTGAAGCTATGGTTACTTCCTTTCCTCCCCACTCTAGCTCTTCTGGTGCATATCCTAAGGTAGTACGACGAACAATCAGAAGGACTGCAGACTTCTGCAGTTAATACCACCACTGTCACTTTGTGGATAATATGTGGCAAATCTGAAATGGCGTATTTAATATTGTAGGAATCTTTAAACTTTATATTCTTTTAGTGCTGACTTGGTTTATTTGTATTTAGGAAGAATCCAAATTCTCATATCTCAAGATTAAGGACAGTTTCAGTTGTCTCAGTCACTAGTAGTCATTTGTGACTGCTTTTAATTTAACATTGCTTTTCTGCACTACTATGTATGCCTAATTTTCTATTTAAGAAGAACTTGCATTAATATATTGTATTTAATGTAGTAAAACATCCCAAGGCACTTCACAGAGGAGTGATCAGATAAAAATGGGCACTGAGCCAAAAAAGGTATTAGGAGGTGTGAGCAAAGGTTGGGTGAAAGAGATTTTAAAGTTTTAAGGAGGAGCTTAAATGAGAAGAGGGAGATGGAGAAGTGGAGGTGTTTAGGGAAAGTATTCCAAATCGTGGGGCTTAGATTGTTAAAGGCACGGCTGTCAGTGGTGGGTGAAGAGAGAGGGTATGCACAACAGGCCAGTCAGAAGAACAAAACATTCTGGGCGTGGGGATGGTGTGGAGGTTATAGAGATAGGGAGGGGTTACAGAAATAGCTTGGCCATGATGGGATTTCAACACAAAGCTGAGAATTTAAAATTGGAGGCGTTGGCGGTCCAGGAGCTAAAGTAAGTCCGCAAGGACAGGATTGATGAGTGAGCGGGACTTGGTGCAGGATACAATACCAGCAGCAGAGTTTCTGACAAACTGAGTTTAGAGGATGGAGGACAGGAGGTCAACGAGTAAAGCTTTAGAATAGTTAAGTCAGGAACTGACAAAGCCAAGGATCAGGGTTTCAGCAGCAGATGGGCTAAGGCTGGTAATGTTACAGGTGGAAGTAGGCGGCCTTGGTGGTAAGGAGGATATAAGATCAGAAGTTCACCGCGAGGTCGAGGACACCCAGAATGCAAGTAAGCTGGTTCAATCTGAGACCCAGAGCCAGGCAGTGTATGAAATCAGTGGTATGTGTACAGAGTTTATGGGGAAGCCATAAATGATGGCCCCAGTCTTCCTAATGTTTTACCTGGAGGAAATTGCAGTTCGTAAGCCTGGATCTTGGACAAGAGTTTGACAGCACAGAGGCAGTGGACGGTGTTATGTATGGCGAAAGAATCAGACTGAACACTGTGACCTCAAAGTAAAGTGTGACCTTAGTCTTTTATTGCAGGTCTCCAGAGTGCCTCTCCAACCTCTGAGGCCTCCTTAAATACCTGTGCTCCCAAGGGATTATGGGATCCTTTGGGACTCCAGGGGATGAGCCCTCTGGTGGATGTACAGAGAAAATACAAGGTTACATATATAACAACACTCTTCTCTCCCTTCCCCCCCCCCCCCCCCCCCACCTCCTGCAAAAGTCAAGGTGAGTCAATCTGGGGTCCTTCTTGCCCTGGTTGATCGTCTCGGTGTGAAAGCTGGTATTGGTGAATCAACTGTTGGGCCTTGCTGGGCTGCCTGGTGTGGTGGGTCCGGCTGGGGATAATGGGTTGTGCTTCGTGGCCAACCGCAGTTCCGGTTGCCACTGGTGTGTATGTTGGGGGGTCAAAGAAGGTAGGGTCCAAAGTGGGTTGCTCAGGATAGTCTGTGAATCTGAGTTTGATTTGGTCCAAGTGTTTCCAGTGAATGAGTCCATTTGAAAGTTTGACCCGAAACCCCCTGCTTTCCCTCTTTGGCCTCGACAGTGCCGGGAAGCCACTTGGGATCTTGTCCATAATTCAACACAAATACAGGATCATTGATTTCAATCTCGCGTGACACCTTTGTGCTAACATGGTATGTACTTTGTTGAAACCGCCTGCTCGCTACCTGTTCATGTAGATCAGGGTGAACTAACGAGAGCCTTGTCTTCAGTGCTCTTTTCATGAGCAGTTCAGCAGGTGGGATCGAATGAACGAATGGGGTCTCGTGCGGTAGCTAAGCAGGACACGGGATAGGCAAGTCTGCAGTGAGCCTTCCGTTACCCTATTCAAGCCCTGCTTGATGGTTTGCACTGCTCTCTCTGCCTGACCATTGGACGCTGGTTTGAACAGGGCAGATGTGACATGTTTGATCCCATTGCGGGTCATGAATTCTTTGAACTCAGCACTGGTAAAACATGGCCCGTTGTCGCTCACCAGGACATCGGGTAGGCCATGTGTGGCAAACATGGCCCGCAGGCTTTTAGTGGCAGCGGACGTGCTAGCCGACATTATATCACATTCAATCCATTTGGAGTACGCATCTACAACCACAAGGAACATTTTATCCAAGAACGGGCCTGCATAGTCGACATGTACCCTAGACCACGGTTTGGAGGGCCACGACCATACACTTAGCAGCGCCTCCCTGGGTGCATTGCTTAACTGTGAGCATGTATAACATCTGTGCACGCAGGACTCTTAAGTCCGCATCGATACCGGGCCACCTTACGTGGGATCTGGCTATCGCTTTCATCGTTACGATGGCTGGATGGGTACTGTGGAGATCACTGATGAAAGTGTCTCTGCCCTTCTTGGGAACCACTACTCGATTGCCCCACAGAAGGCAGTCAGTCTGCCTGTATAGACATTTCATCTTTGCGCCGCTGAAACGGCTTTATCTCTTCCTGCATTTCCACTGGGACATTGGACCAGCTCCCGTGAAGCGCACAGTTTTTGACGAGGGATAATAAGGGCTCGTCCAGGTTTTGATCTGCCGGGCGGTGACGGGTGATTGCTCACTCTCAAATGCTTCCATGGCTAGATCTGCAGGCTGCGCCATTTCCACCTCCATGGTGGGCAATGGCAGCCTACTGAGTGCATCGGCGCAGTTTTCTGTGCCTGGCTTGTGGCGGATGGCGTAGTTGTATGCGGACAAAGTGAGCGCCCATCTCTGGATGCGGGTCGATGCATTAGTATTTATCCCCTTACTCTCGGAAAACAGGGATATGACTGGCTTATGGTCAGTTTCCAATTCGAATTTTAGTCCCAACAGATATTGATGCATTTTCTTTACCCCATAGACACACGCTAACGCTTCTTTTTCAATCATGCTGTAGGCTCTCTCAGCCTTAGACAGACTCCTGGATGCAGAAGCAACTGGTTGCAATTTCCCAAAATCATTAGCTTGTTGCAATACACACCCGACGCCATATGACGACTCATCACATGCTAGTACCAAACGCTAACATGGATCATACAACTCAAGCAATTTGTTTGAGCATAACAATTTTCTCGCTTTTACAAAGGCATTTTCTTGGCTTTTGCCCCATGCCCATTCATCCCCTTTACGCAGTAAGACGTGAAGTGGTTCTAACAGTGTGCTGAGACCCGGTAAGAAGTTACCAAAGTAGTTCAGGAGTCCTAGAAACGACCGCAGCTCTGTCACGTTCTGTGGCCTCGGTGCGTTCTCGATTGCCTCAGTCTTCGAATCGGTGGGCCTGATGTCGTCCGCCACGATCCTCCTCCCCAGGAACTCCACTTCAGGCACCAGGAAAACGCACTTCGAGTGTTTTAACCTGCGCCCGACGCGGTTGAGTCGGCTAAGAACCTCCTCCAGGTTCTGCAGATGCTCGACTGTGTCCCGACCTGTAACCAAGATGCCGTCCTGGAAGACCACGGTGCACGGGACCGACTTCAGTAAGCTTTCCATGTTTCTTTGGAATATCACCGTCGCTGATCGAATTCCAAATGGGCATCTGTTATAAATTAAAAGACCTTTGTGCGAGTTGATGCAGGTGAGGCCCTTTGATGATTCCTCCAGTTCCTGCGTCATGTAGGCTGAAGTCAAATCCAGCTTCGTGAACATCTTTTCTCCCGTCAGCATTGCAAAGAGGTCCTCGGCCTTTGGTAGTGAGTATTGGTCCTGCAGGGAGAAATGATAGTTACTTTGTAATCGCCACAGATTCTGACGGTGCCATCTCCCTTGAGGACTGGGACAATAGGACTGGCCCACTCGTTGAACTCGATCGGTGAGATGATGCCCTCTCTTTGCAGCCAGTCTAGCTCGATCTCCACCCTTTCTCTCGTCATGTACGATACTGCTCTCGTCTTTGATGGATGGGTCGCACCCCCGGAATTAGGTGGATCTGCACTTTTGCTCCTTGGACTTTCCCGATGCCTGGTTCGAACAGCGAAGGGAACTTGTTTAAGACCTGGGCGCATGAAGTGTCGTCAGCGGGCGATAGCGCTCAGACGGTGTCCCAGTTCCAGCGTATCTTTCCCAGCCAGCTCCTGCCGAGCAGCGTGGAACCATCGCCCGGTACCACCCAGAGTGGTAGCTTGTGCACCGCTCCATCGTAGGAGACCTTTACGGTAGCACTGCCGATTACGAGAATCAGTTCCTTTGTGTAAGTTCTTAGTTTCGTGCAAAGTGGAGTTAAGACTGTCCTTGAGGCCTTGCTGCACCACAATTTCTTGAAAGTCTTTTTGTCCATGATGGACTGGCTCGCGTCCATGTCCAGCTCCATTGACTGGGAGTCCATTTAGTTCAGCATTATCGGGGGACAATTTGTGGTGAATGTGTGTACCCCATGTACCTCTGCCTCCTCGGTCTGAGGCTCTGGTTCGTCGTGATCCTCCGTGGATCTGTCCTCCTCTGCAACATGGTAATTTGCAGTTTAACAGGATTTGCAGCTCGCCTGCACATACGTTGGAGGTGTCCCATTGTTCCACAGCCCTTGCAAACGTACCCTTTGAATCGGCATGAATGGAAACGACGATCACCCCGCAGCGCTAACAAGGTGTTAATGGCCTTGCATTCATCACCCTTGATGGTGGACTCCGCGACATCTGCGGACGTGCAGCTGCAGACATGTGTGACCCGCCCTGTACGTTGCAATTTGAAAACAAGATCACTTTGTTCACAGAACTTGTAGCAGCACTTGTGTGCTGAAAGATTTGCTTAGTATTGTCACTGGTGGCAATGAATTATCACTATGGCCTTACTCAAGGTTGGGGTCTCTACAGTCGAAAGTTTGTGTAGTATGGTTTCGTGGCCAATGTCAAGTACGAAAAAGTCTCTGAGCATGTGCTCCAAATGTCCTTCAAATTCGCAATGTCCTGCAAGGTGTCTTAGCTCAGCGACATAACTCGCCACTTCCTGGCCTTCAGACCTTTTGTAGGTGTCGAACCGGTACCTCGCCATCAGAACACTTTCCTTCTGGTTCAAATGCTCTTGGACCAGTGTGCACAAATCGTCATACAATTTCTCCGTGGGTTTCATTGGAATAAGCAGATTTTTCATGAGGCCATACGTTGGTGCCCCACAGACGTTGAGGAGGATCGCCCTTCGTTTGGCAGCGTTCTCTTCTCCATCTAGCTTGTTGGCTATGAAGTATTGGTCGAGTCGCTCCACAAAAGTATCCCAATCATCTCCCTCCGAGAATTTCTCCAGGATGCCCACTGTTCTCTGCATCTTTGGGTTCGCTATCTGTATCTCGTCGCCAGTTGTAGTGTATGGAGAAAGAGTCAGACTGAACACTGTGAGCTCAAAATAAAGTGTGACCTTTGTCTTTTATTGCAGGTCTCCAGAATGCCTCTCCAACCTGTGAGGCCTCCTTAAATACCTGTGCTCCCAAGGGATTATGGGATCTCTTGGGACTCCAGGGGATGAGCCCTCTGGTGTCTGTACAGAGTAAATACAAGTTTACATATATAACAGAAGGGTTGAGAGGTGATGCAGCAGTACAGCTGGAAACTGGCCTTACATCTTTGGATGATGTCACCAAAGGACTGTAGGAAGTGGAGGGGGCCATGGATAGATCTTTGGGGGTCGACAAAGGTAATTGTTGGAGCAGGAAGAGAGGCTGTTGTTAGAGATGCTCTGGCTTTGGAGAAGCATTGGAGAAGGAAGGTTTCGTTGACTGTATCAAAGACTTAAGAGTTGAGGGATCAAGAAGGGAAAATCCACCATGGTCACAGTTACAGAGAATGCCATTTGTCACTGATTGATTTAGGGTGGTTTCAGTGCTGTAGCAGGGCAGGAAACATGAAGCAAATACATTGCAGTAATGTCACTGAATGCCATGGGGCGATGGTTAGAATCTCTCTAGCTGGAGAAGGTTAATGGTACTTGCCATTAATCAGCCCAAGCCTGAATGTTGTCCATGTCTTGCTGCTTGCAGGCATGGATTGCTTCATTATCTGAGAAGTTGCAAATGTAACTGAACACTGTACAATCATCAGCAATCATCCCCACTTCTGATCTTGTGTTGATGGTAAGGTCATTGATGAAGCAGCTGTGAAGATGGCTGGGCCTAGGGCACTGCCCCCAAGGAACTCCAGTGATGTCCTGGGACGAATGATTGGCAACCAACAACCATCTTCCACGACCATCTTCCTTTGTACTTGGTATGACCAAGGCCAGTAGAGAGTTCTCTCCACCCCCAATTCCCATAGCTTCTACTGGACCCCTGAATCAACCTCTGCTGACTCGTTGTCACCTCTTCACTCCTCCTTCACCTTTATTTCCACTACACAGCCTTCAGCAACGTGGCCCGCTATATTCTGCTCAAACATATCCTGGATTTACTCCCTTCCCACAACTGTCTCTAAATCTGAACACTGGTTCGTTGATTCCAGCTTGTCTAGAAGTTAACTTCATCTCACCATTGGACCTCAGACTTTAACTCTCATACAGTCTCCTCCTTGTTCTATGTTTACAACCAGAACATGTCTCTTCTAATATGTGTCCATTCACGTACACATATTGGCTTCCACTCTGGATCTGAGCCCGTTATTTCTACCGTCTTTTTTTTTTCTCTTGGCTCCTTCTCTTCTCTCCTGTATCATCCTCCTTCCTGTCACCCAGTCACGTAATCTTTGATTTCTCCCCTCTCGGGTGCTTTGCTCCTTAATCCTTACCCCAACCCATCACTACTCCTTTGGCTCCATCCCAGGTTTAAATTCCCCTTCGATAAACTCATAAACTGCCCTCTGTGCCAGCTCCTCATTTTCCGAGGGCTTAGCAAGGCACTCATCACTGTCTCCTTCCAAAGAGCAACCCCAACTGCTCCATTCTTCTGATTTTCCCACCACCTCCCTTCCTGCTCAAATATACCTCCTTGGACTCTGCCAGCAGGTCAACAATCATCGCCCTTTCCCCCGCCCCCCCCTACTGTATTTCCCTCAAGAATATCTGTCCACTCATGAGCAAGTCCCTTGCATCAATAATTTTAATGCAGACATTTGTTTTGACTGGAACTTGCCTCACAAGTGATGACACCTTGTCCCTTACTGATGCCTACCCGCCTGGCTATACTTTCCACCACCTGGCTATCCTTTCCACCACCTATCTCACTCAAAATGCCAGAGCGGTGGTGATATCCCGATCACCAAATCATACCTTGGTCTCTCCCCCTACTCTGGTGTCTTTTCTCTTCCTTTGAACAGCTTACTTTGTTCAGCACCTCTTGTCTCTCCTTTACAATCCTCATTAACTACAGTGCCTCCCAGCTCCTTCCTGAGTTTCTTCTCAAGATATCCTTCCTCAGCCGCTGCACTGAGCAATTCCTCATCCTCTGATTCCAATCTTGATCTCAACTTGCCTTGCTCTCACTCCTCTGATTTTGCTGCCCTCCAAAAACCCCTCTCTTCACATAATCTCTCATACCAATAATCATAGCTACCGCTTTGACCTTGCCATGTCCTTTGACCTCACTTTCTTGATCAGAGACAAGGCCATCTCCAACCACTTCCTTGATCAGAGACAAGGGCATCTCCAACCACTTCCTTGCAACTCTTACCACTCAATTCCCCTACACCCTTCCGATCGATCCCAGTTCCTTCAGTGTTCGCCTTGGAAAAATTTCTCCTGCAAGTCACTTACAGCTGCACTTTCAAACTCCCAACTGCCGAGCTGTTGGTCTATTTATCACAATACTTCTGCAGCTATTGATCTGCTCAACCACTTCAGTCACCTCCATCTTTGGTGCCCTGATCACCAGTAAAAGCTTTACTTTCTCCTTTCCTCGTCCTTCCACCTTGTATTGCCCACATCTTCACTTTTCAAGTCCAAGAGGTGCAGACTGGAGTATATCTGTTGCACAACTTGTTTAGCCATTCATCACTAGATCTGGTTGGACCACATTAAGCACTATTGGGCCTCAGACTCCTCTGCCAAAATGCACACTACTCCAAGATCAATGCAAAGATGATCTCTGGCTTCTTTTCTCCAATACCACCAGTCTCTTTAAACCCCTCTCTCCTGCCCTCTCCACCCTAGCCTCCAACAAGTGTGAAGTTTATGAACTACTTTGTCACCAAGATTGAGCGCATATGTGCAGATGCCTCTGCTCCTCCCTCCTTTTTCCCACCAAGCCAAACCTCCAACTAAGCTTCCCCCTGTCATAGTCAAGATCCTGCGTCCTTTTCTATCTCCCCTCTCTGAGCTCATCATCTTCATGGGACTCATCTGTTCCTTTGATCCCTATTTCCATTAAAATGCTTTCCCGACCACGTGCTAGAATATTGTTGCTGATTTTCTTTCCTTGGGTATTATCGCCCTCCTTTTCAAAACAACTTTCAATTTGCCTCTCCTCAAAAAATCTACCCTTAACCTCCTGTTTTTGCTTCATGGATTCATTGCTTAAGAATTCGTAGCAACACATTGTTAATAAACCAACTAGTTCTTAATAGCAAAGGTTGAACAATCACACTACACATTATCAGTTCATCCACTGGGCTCACAACTCCATACCTCATTGTGGATGACCTAGACCCAATTGACTGGGGTTTTATTGAGTCTTGTGAATGTAGCAATGTATTTATACAATATTTCAAAAGATTACCTATCATGATTACAATTTTAAAAATTTGACTGCTGAGCCGGAGTATCTTGATGGCTGGCTATGCCCATTTTCTATATTCTTATTTGACTCAGGAGACTGTCTTGGGAAATTTCTGTTTTCAGGGCATGTAGCCCAAGATTCCTGACCTCTATCTTCCTATATCGTCTCGAGTTTCCTTGAAATCCTTACATCAGTCCGAGTGTTTGCTTTCTTCCTAAGATCTTGATATTCCCAGTTATCAATATCCTGTCTAGTTGGTTTGCGTTTTCTCGTTGATCTTCTCAACTGAACCTCAACTCCACCTGCCCTCCTGAAAGATGCAGAGTTGCTGGGTGATTGTCCCATACCCGCAGAACTTCCTTCAGTCGACTGCATCTGAGTTGTGGAGATCTGGGCGTTGTTCGTTGAAGTACTTGGACCTGCCACCTCACTTTGATCATCATCCAAGTCAGACTCAATCTCTACTCGTGGTATCAAAGGTGCATCACTTGCTAGAAACATTTGATCCACATGAACCTTCCTGATGTATTCACCAATTTTGACCAGGTACTGCTTGGTACCACATACCTGAATAATTGTATCAATGTTCCATTTGTGTGGACTTGTCCTTTTTGACGGACTGAGAACTCTAACTTGATCACTCTTCTGAAAGCACCACTCTTGAATGATAATGACATTTCTGCACCGATTGTGCCTTCTCTACCTTATCAGACAAGTTCGGTTGCAATAAACTGAGACGTGTCCGCAGCCTACACTTCACCAATAATTCAGTAAGTGTGTACCCTGTTGTAGAATAAGGCATAGTTCTGTATTTGAAAATAACATTCGCTAACCTATGCTTCATGCTCCCGATGAACCAGTCTGTAAAACTTGTTTCCGTAAAGCCTCCTTGACAATCCTGACAGACCTTTCAGCTGCACCATATGAAGCAGGATGATATGGTGCTACCAACGTGTGTTTGATACCGCGTTGTGTCTGGCACAATATGCAAATTGCGTGGACCAGAATTGCAGTCCATTATCTGACAAAGCTCTGTAGATGACCCCATATGCTGTACTTCCATCCATTTCGAATCACTATTGATGAGAACTAGAAAATTATCACTGTCCCTCTCGCAAAAATCAATATATATTCTTTGGAATGGTCTTGTTGGTCAAGTCCATGTTTGCATTGGCGGTTTAGCTGGCATGGCCCTGCACTCTTGACAGTACACTTGCTTACTAATACTTCTAAGTCTTTATCTAATCCAGGCTAATAAACAAAACTTCAACCACCGCTTTCATGCCTTCGATGTCAGTATGTTCACCGTGAAGTTCCGTCATGACTGGCCCGTAGTACACTGGGATTGACTACTCTTAGGCCCCATTTTAGACATCCCTGCTCACATAATAATTCATGCCGACTATGATAAAAGGGCTTTATTCCCTCTTCTAAATGCGTCTGATCTTCACACCACCCTCGCAGGGTGTGTTCGTAGGCCCGCTGTAACATGGCATCTTTCTTTGTGTGCTCTGCAATAATGGAGGCGGTGACTTGAAAGTCCTCATCAACAACATCTAGAGTAAAGATTGACTGTTTGCCTCATGAAAATTCTGAAATTGTCCGCAACCTTGAAAGGGCATCCGCCACTGCATTCTGCTTCGACGTGCGATATAATCGTATTGAGACAATAAACTAGCCCATCTTTGCATCCTGGAAGCCACCATAGATGGAATTGCCGCCTTTGGGCCTAGGATCGCTAGTAACGGTCTGTGATCGGTTACGAGTGTGAGTTGGCATCCCAAATTAAACTGGTGAAACTTTTTAATACCAAGTATAATTGCCAAAGTCCCTTTCTCAATCTGGGCATAATTTTGTTTGCTTTTGTTGAGAGTACGCGATGCAAAAGCAACCGGTTTTTCCTGCCCATCATTCATAACGTGGCTGATCACTGCTCCCACACCATACCCAGAGACATCACATGCTAGTCTTAGTTCACGAGTCAGATTATAAAGGATGAGAAGAGCACTACTGCTCAAATGTCGCTTGCATGTGTCGTATGTATTCTGTTGCTCTTTGTCCCACATCCAACACACAGTTAACTTTAATAAATAATGGAGTAGTGCGAGCTCCGTTGCTAGTCCAGGAAGGAAATGAGCTTAATATTGAACTATGCCTAAAAAGGATCGTAATTCAGTAATGTTTTTCGGTTCTGGAGTCATTGTGATGGCTTGCACTTTTTTCTGAACTGGTTGGAGACCATTTTCATCTACCCACAATCCTAGATAAACCACCTCCGCTGTATAAATGCACGTTTGTTCCTCTTCAGCTTCAGATTATGGTAATTGAACCGTCCGAATACTTCTAAGATTTCCAGGTTTTCCTCCTCTGTGCCGGTGGCTATCAATAAATCATTTTGATTACACACACTGATTTATTCCCTGTAAAATCTGATCCATGGTAACCTGAAATATCTTTGGTGAGGACTTGATACCATCGAGTAACTTAGTGTATGAATATAAACCTTTGTGTGTGTTGACTGTCAGATATTGCTGACTGTCCTTGTCAACATGGAGTTGAGCATAGTCATGGGAGAGATCCAGTTTTGTGAAGACTTTGGCTCCCGCCGGTTCTGCATACAGGTCCTGTGATGGTAAAAGGGTACTGTTCATCATCAACTACTCGATTCAGGGTAATTTTAAAGTCCTCAGAGCCGTACCGTTTTGTCTGCCTTCGGAACTACAACTAACGGGGTGCCCAGTCACTCCGATCAGTCTTCACTAAAATTTTGTTTTTCTCCAACTTATCAAGCTCTTGCTCAACCTGTGATTTTAATGCATATGGCACGGGTCTTGGTCTTCAAAAAATAGATTTGACATCCGACCTAATCCAAACAAGTACATTGTATCCCTTGATGCTCTCATATGAGTCCTCCAAACATGTTAACATTTTTCTCCAGCAGAGTTTCCAGCCAAGACTTAACCATTTCTGTACTACAGAGCGTTGGACCAATCCAACGAAGCACTCTTAGCTAATCTTTGCCCATAAGTGTCGGCTGATTGATGTATTTCGCTATCATAATAGATAATCTTGCTTGTTGCCCCGGTATTGTACTCTGTACTCCATTTGTCCAAGCATCTGCAGTTTTTCCCCTGAATGTTTTCAGCTTCACTGTGCTCGCCTTTAGTGGTATGCCCCTGAAATTCTTGTAACACACAACCTGATTGAGCAATCAGCTGCTGTATCTATTGTAGTATTAATCCATCAATTATTAATCAGTACTAACGCTCTGAAATCCTGACGAGGAATGTATTGCCTTGCTCTTCACTGCATCTGCACCAAAACTTACATTGTTCTTATATATGTGGACCCAGTAATTCTCTGCTCCAATTGTGACTGACCGAATAGCTTTCATCATCTCCTGAATTGCTTGATTCCTTAATTGCGAATCTGCCACACCTGCTGGGACTTCATTGACATCAGTAGCTTTATATATAAAACATTTAAAATGTCCAATCGTTCCCTGTAGGATCTAAACGATTCCTTATTCTTAGAAATATAGAAACATAGAAAATAGGTTCAGGAGTAGGCCATTCGGCCCTTCTAGCCTGCACCGCCATTCAATGAGTTCATGGCTGAACATGCAACTTCAGTACCCCATTCCTGCTTTCTCACCATACCCCTTGATCCCCCTAGTAGTAAGGACTTCATCTAACTCCTTTTTGAATATATTTAGTGAATTGGCCTCAACAACTTTCTGTGGTAGAGAATTCCACAGGTTCACCACTCTCTGGGTGAAGAAATTCCTCCTCATCTCGGTCCTAAATGGCTTACCCCTTATCCTTAGACTGTGTCCCCTGGTTCTGGACTTCCCCAACATTGGGAACATTTTTCCTGCATCTAACCTGTCTAACCCCGTCAGAATTTTAAACATTTCTATGAGGTCCCCTCTCATTCTTCTGAATTCCAGTGAATACAAGCCCAGTTGATCCAGTCTTTCTTGATAGGTCAGTCCCGCCATCCCGGGAATCAGTCTGGTGAACCTTCGCTGCACTCCCTCAATAGCAAGAATGTCCTTCCTCAGGTTAGGAGACCAAAACTACACAATACTGCAGGTGTGGCCTCACCAAGGCCCTGTACAACTGTAGCAACACCTCCCTGCCCCTGTACTCAAATCCCCTCGCTGTGAAGGCCAACATGCCATTTGCTTTCTTAACCGCCTGCTGTACCTGCATGCCAACCTTCAATGACTGATGTACCAGGTCTCTTTGCACCTCCCCTTTTCCTAATCTGTCACCATTCAGATAATAGTCTGTCTCTCTGTTTTTACCACCAAAGTGGATAACCTCACATTTATCCACATTATACTTCATCTGCCATGCATTTGCCCACTCACCTAACCTATCCAAGTCGCTCTGCAGCCTCATAGCATCCTCCTCGCAGCTCACACTGCCACCCAACTTAGTGTCATCCGTAAATTTGGAGATACTACATTTAATCCCCTCGTCTAAATCATTAATGTACAATGTACACAGCGGGGCCCCAGCACAGAACCTTGCGGTACCCCACTAGTCACTGCCTGCCATTCTTGTCAAAGACTCCCAAATTACTGGCATATCTCATTGTCGCATCCATGTTGCCTTCTTAGCTTAATCGCCGTTAATCACTCTCAATAATCTTGAATTGCTTTTCAAGAACTCTAATTGGCTTTCCATAAGCCCTTTTTGTCAGTTCCACACTGTTCACTGCTCACAAAAAAATGGTACTGCCAGACTCTCATTCGGGAACAATGCTGCTGGCAAATCTTCTTGCTGTGCTCCACTTGCATTTGCCCTCAAAAGGAAATTGCACCAAAATTTCTTCATGAAGAAACTCCCATTCTCGTCGCCATTTTGTAATTTATTTGCTTCATGCATTCTTTGCTTAAGAATTCATAGCAACACATTGCTATTAAGAAATAGTTAGTTTATTAACAAAGGTTTAACAATCACAATACACATTAGCAGTTCATCCATTCGGATCGCAACTGCATTCCACATCATAGATGACCTAGACCCAACTGACTGGGGTTTTATTGAGTCTTGTGAACATCACGTGATTGGCTAAGCCATTCACAATGCAACAGCTCTACAACCAGTTTAACTTATACTATTAACCAAGTGACCCCCTTGTTAAAGGGGCACAACAACTAGAAAACCTAACAAATTAAATAAAAATTTGGTTTACAGGGGTGATGATGCTCTCCAGTCCCTCCGGTGTCCACCTATCGCAGAAGGCATCGAGTGCACCGGTAGGCGCCGCGTGCTCCATCTCCAGGGTCACCCTGGCGTGAACACTGCGACGGAAGAGAGACAGGCAGTTTGGCTGAACAACCATCCACTGCCTGGACCGGTTAATGGCCACCTTGGCCAGGAGCAGCCCCAAGAGGAGGTCCTCCAACCTGCCCGCTCCCCTCTGCACCGGGTGCCCAAAGATCAGGAGCGTGGGACTGGTGTGCAGTCAGAAATCGAGTAGTAGCCCCTTCAAATAATGGAAGAGAGGTTGCAACCTCACATATTCTATAAAAACATTGAACACGGTCTCCTCCTGACCGCAGAAAATGCTGGCAGCTTGGGAGTCCATGAACTGACTTAAAAACCTTTTGCACAGGACTGCCCCTTGCAACACCCTCCAAGCCAAGTCCTCAATAGATAGGGATGACTCCCGCATAGAGAGCCCTCTATTGGGGATCCCCACCTCCTCTGGAAAGCAAGATAGTGCGCTGTGGCATGTCCGGACAGCAGACGAGGATGGCAAAATGAAGGGTATGCAAGAACAGCCCATACATGAATCCCCTCCTCGCAGAACTGAAAGGCATCAAAGGGATTTTCTGGACCCGGTTCAAGTTGTGTGGCGACTCCCGAGAGTAGTTTCGGGACTTTGCGCCGATGAGGAATTCTGTCCATACGGGATCGTCCCATGTGCTTGAGCCTCCTCGACACACCTAGTGGAGTCCGGGCCCAGTAACACTTGTAGCAACTCTGCATGAAACACAAAAAATTAGTATGCAGGTACAGCAAGTAATCAGGAAGGCAAATGGAATGTTGGCCTTTATTGCAAGAGGGATAGAGTATAGAAGCAGAGAAGTCCTGCTACAATTGTACAGGGTATTGGTGAGGCCACACCTGGAGTACTGCGTACAGTTTTGGTCTCCGTATTTAAGGAAGGATATACTTGTATTGGAGGTTGTTCAGAGAAGGTTCACTAGGTTGATTCCGGAGCTGAGGGGGTTGACTTATGAAGATAGGTTGAGTAGGTTGGGGCTATACTCATTGGAGTTCAGAAGAATGAGAGGTGACCTTATTGAAACTTCTAAGATAATGAGGGGGCTCGACAAGGTGGATGCAGAGAGGATATTTCCACTCATAGGGGAAACTGAAACTAGGGGACATAGTCTTAGAAAAAGGGGCCGCCCATTTAAAACTGAGATGAGAAATTTCCTCTGAGGGTTGCAAATCTGTGGAATTCTCTGCCGCAGAGAGCTGTGAAGGCTGGGTCATTGAATATATTTAAGGCGGAGATAGACAGATTTTTGAGCGATAAGGGAGTAAAGAGTTATGGGGAGCGGGCAGGGAAGTGGAGCTGAGTCCATGATCAGATCAGCCATGATCTTATCGAATGGCGGAGCAGGCTCGAGGTGCCAAATGGCCTACTCCTGCTCCTACTTCTTATGTTATGTAACTCGATGGCTTTGGCCGTGAGCTCGACGTCGGCCTAGGACAGGCACTACAACAGCTCTATAAACCCATGAGCATACTCACAGGTTTCATTACCATTGTTGAAACCTCCACCATTAACATGGGTCACCATTGACCAGAAACTTAAATGGACTGGCCACATAAATACTGTGGCTACAAGAGCAGGTCAGAGGCTGGGTATTCTGCAGAGAGTGATTCACCACCTGACTCTCCAAAGCCTTTCCACCATCTACAAGGCACTGGTCAGGAGTATGATGGACTACTCTCCACTTGTGTGCAGCTCCAACAACAATCGAGAAGCTCTACACCATCCAGGACAAAGCAGCCCGCTTGATTGGCTCCCCATCCACTACCTTAAACATTCACTCCCTCCACCCTGTGGCTGCAGTGTGCATCATCAACTCGCCAAGGCTTCTTCGACAGCAACTCCCAATCCCGCAACCTGTACCACCTAGAAGGACAAGGGCAGCAAGCGCATGGGAACACCACCATCTCCAAGTTCCCCTCCTAGTAACACACCATCCTGATTTGGAAATATGTTGCATTTCCTTCATTATCGCTGGGTCAAAATCCTGGAACTCCTTACCAAACAGTACTGTGGGAGTACCTTCACCACACTGCAATGGTTCAAGAAGGCGGCTCACCTGCACCACCACCTCGAGGACATTTAGGAATGGGCAACAAATGCTGGCCTTGCCAGTGATGCTCACATCCCATGAATGTATAAAAGAAACAAAGCAAAATTGAATTGGCTCGAAACTTTATTTATTATAAAAGTTTACCATTGAAGAAGCTGAATGCTGCATTTATGCTAATAATTATAATCACATCAATTTACTTTATATTATGCATACTTATTATCATGGCAAACATAATGCACAGCTCTTCTTTTTCCAAATAATAAAAAGTATGCCAAACACACAGTTGTGAAAACATTTCCTATTTTAATTATAAATACATATTTAGGTTGCAGGATGTTATTAATTTACACATTATAATACTATTATAATTTTCAGTCATGTAACACGATTGCTCACATTTATACTCATTGTGTTTGTATCCCCAGTGAACAGTGCATAGAAGCCTATGAGTTACTACTGGCCCTGGCTGAGAGTGAACAAGGACTCATTCTGGGCCAATTCAGAGCTGCAGGTGTTGGATCTGTTGGTTGGTATTAACAAAGGGTTCATGTATTCTATTATATCTATCTTTCCATTAATATATGGTATATTAAAAGTTATCCAGGTAGTGCACATTTCCTGTATACGTTAACTTTACTTTCTTTGTCACCATTGTTCAGTCACGTCTTTGTGTAGGTCAAATCTATATGGCAAAATTAGAGTCACACCTATGTATTTTAACTTGCATGTCAACACTGATTGTCACACATTTTCTGCAAGATGTCTTTCAAGCTTCCCAACACTAGGTGCAGTACTGTGTCTCTTGGTCCCCAATTCTGTCTTATCATTTTAGATTTTTTAACTTGCTCCTCTTCCAGATTTTGGATGCACTCTTCTATCAGATATTTCTGTTACATACTCGACTAAATAAATTCCAATTAAAACATAACATAAGAAATAGGAGCAGAAGTAGGCCATTCCGCCCCTCGAGCTTGCTCCACCATTCAATAAGATCATGGCTGATCTACCTCAACTCCACTTTCCTGCTCTATCATATATCCTTCCTTAAGTAAGGAGACCAAAACTGTACACATTACTCTTGGTGTGGTCTCAACAGGGCCCTATATAATTTCAGTAAGACGTCTTAACTCTTGTACTCAAATCCTCTTGTAATAAAGGCCAACATACCATTTGCTTTCCTAATTGCTTGCTGTACCTGCATGTTAACTTTCAGTGATTTGTGTACAAGGACATCCAGGTCCCTCTGAACACCAACATTTCCCAATCTCTCACCATTTAAAAAATATTCTGCCTTTCTATTTTTCCTACCAAAGTGGATAACTTCACATTTCTCCTCATTATGGGCTCAAAATTGCCCAGGAGTTGCTGTTTTTTTTGGAGTATCTTAAAAATTCCCATTTTGCACATTCAATTTGTGCCAGTGTAAGTGAGTTAGTTAGGATTTTTTTTAGTTTAGTTTAGTTCTTTTCAAAAGGGGGCATTACCAGCCACCTACGCCCATTTTGGCCATTTAGGCCACTTTGGACAGCTAATAGTTACTCCAAACTAACTTAGGCCATTGTATGTGGCCACTTGTGGCCACACAGAAAACCTTTAATGAGATTTAAGAAATCAGCTCAGGTAGATGGTAATGACTTGACTAAAGAATGTGAATAGGATCAAACAGCTATACAGGACATCATATGACAAACTTTGCAAAGTTAATTTACTATGCAACTGAAGCATTCATGGAAGCTTAAACTACCAAAATAAAAGAAATAAAGAGACAAAACATATTTACATAATTTTTTCAAAATATCCAAATAAAAAATGAAAGTACCTCCTGCTCGTAATTCTTATGTAGGAAAATGTTTTCATTAAGTAAAGTCTTGAGTAAGCTCATTAAAATTACTGGTTACATAGTTATCACCGCCCCCCCCCGGATCAAAACTCTTCCTCCTCCACTCCCCCTCTCCTCCCTCTCCCCCACCCCCGATCAAAGTTCTCCTCCACCTCTCTTCTTCTCTTCTCCCCCCGTTCCCCCCCCCCCCCCACCCCAATCAAAACTCTCCCCGCACCAACCTGTTGGTTGTAGCCTTAGCCCGGGAAGGCAGCGGGCCGGCCTGTGTGGAAGGCCACCCGGCCCGGGATAGAAGCGGGACACATCAGGTCCTACGCTGCAGCACGCATCATCATCATCCGCAGGAGCTACTGTGCATGCGCGAAGGCATGCGGAGAGCTGCCGGCACCGGTTTTTGCGCAGGGCCCTAGCTCTGCCCCCTAATCGACAGACCACGCCGTGCCAAGCCATGGGAGAGGCCACAGAGCAGCCAGAATCTGGAGACAACCCTTTTTGCCGCCGTTTTCAGCCCACAAAGTCGCCGCATCTCTGGTGAGTGCGCTGAAAAAACGGGTGGGCCAATTTTGAGCCCGATATTCCATTTGCCATGTTCTTGCCCACTCACTTAGCCTGTCTATATCCCCTTGAAGCCTCTTTGCACTCTCTTCACAAATTAGGAGGAGGTTACAACAATTTGGGCCATTGCCTATGTGCTTCCTTCCCCCAAACCAGTTTTCCATACTTGGTGGTAGTAATGGTCAGGCTTCAAGTCTACCATCTCAGCTTTTGCATCCCAGCATCACAATCTCTGATCTCTCAACCTCTTGGCTCCAATCCTTCACCACTTACCCCATCCCTCCTTGATCAACTAACAACTTGCCCATTGGGTTCTCCCTTTGTGCTGCATATCCAACCCTGAGCTAACAAATGGAAGGGCAGTGAACTGGAAAGTATGGTGCAGATCATGGGCAACTGGGGAGGCATGGAAGTACACTATTAGTCTTGTAGAAGACGAGGGGGTTCAGGATGTGAAAGACATACAACGTAAGCGACTGGGTGCAGATTAATTGTTTAAATGCTTTACATCATGAAGATGCTCTTTCATTACTGTATATTGAATCAGAGAAAAGCACTGTGTCCCTTACTATGTCCACTTGAAAATCAGAGAAAAATTGACAAATAAGGAGGCCATTTGGCCCGTCGAGTCCATGGCGATATGATGATGGACAACCAACCAACTAAGAAAAGGCGGCTCCATGGTCATCCCTATTCTTGACTAAAGTGAAAGAGAAATGGGTGGGCATCAACTTTTGAGGTACTTGGGTGCGAGGTGATACAAGGAAGAGGAAATGTGCAATAGACAGGAAGGAAAGGATATTTCAGGTTGGTGGTGGGTGAGAGTAAAGGTGATAGGTGTGATGGAGAGGGAAAAGATAAAGGTCAGGAAGATGGGAGAAGGGAGTTGGAACCTTCAATTTCTCTTCTATTTCGTTATCATTCAGGAAACCATTGTTGGCTCTTACTGGGAATCAGCTTTTGAAATGTTGGGGCTGGATTCCCAAAATGGCTTGGGAAAGTTACTATTATTTAAATTGGAAATGTGTAAATAATATAGAGTTTTGAGGAAACCATTTAGGGAATTCTGACCCCAACCTTCAAAAGCCGTTTCCTTGAACAGTACGATGCGGAACCAACCAGGCAGTAGGCTATCTTAGATCTGGTACTGTGTAATGAGACATGATTAATAAATGATCTCATAGTAGAAGATCCTCTCTGAATGAGTGACCATAATATAGTTGAATTTCAAATTCAGTTGGAAGGTGAGAAAGTTGGTTCTCAAACCAGGGTCCTAAGCTTAAATAAAGGAGACTGCAAAGGTATGAGGGCAGAGTTGGTTAAAGTGGACTGGGAAAATAGATTAAAGTGTGGGAAAGTTAATGAGCAGTGGCAGACATTTCAGGAGATACTTCATAACTCTCCACAAAAATATATTCCAATGAGAAGGAAATACTGTAGGAGAAGGGATAACTATACGTGGCTAAGTAAATAAAGGTATCAAATTGAAAAAAGTGGCATACAAAGTGGCCAAGATTAGTGGGAGGCCAGAGGATTGGGAAAGTTTTAAAAGCCAGCAAAGAACGATTAAAAAATAATAGAGGGAAGATAGATTATGAAAGTAAACGAGCAAGAAATATATAATCAGATAGTAAGAGTTCCTACAGGTATATAAAAAGGAAGAGAGTGGATAAAGTAAATGCTGCTCCCTCAGAGGATGAGACTGGGGAATTAATAATGGGGAACAGGGAAATGGCAGAGACTTTGAACAAATATTTTGTATCCGTCTTCATGGTAGAAGACACTAAAACATCCCAATAATGGATAATCTAGGGGCTATAGGGAGGGAGGAACTTAATACAATCACTGTCAGTAAAAAATAAATACTCAGTAAAATAATGGGACTGAAGGTGGATACGTCCCCTGGACCTGATGGCTTGCATCCTAGGGTCTTAAAAGAAGTGGCTGCAGAGATAGTGGATGCATTGGTTGTAATCTACCAAAATTACCTGGATTCTAGGGAGGTCGCAGCGGATTGAAAAACTGAAAATATAATGCCCCTATTTAAAAAAGGAGGCCGACAGAAGGCAGGAAACTATAGACCAGTTAGTCTAACATCTGTCAATTGGGAAAATGCTGGAGTCCATTATTAAGAAGCAGTAGCAGGACATTTGGAAAAACATAAATTAGTCAAGCAGAGTCAGCATGGTTTTATGAAAGGGAAATCATGTTTGACAAATTTGCTGGAGTTCTTTGAGGATGTAACGAACAGGGTGGATAAGGGGGAACCAGTGGATGTGGTGTATTTGGAGTTCCAGAAGGTATTCGATAAGGTGCCACATAAAAGGTTACTGCACAAGATGAAAGTTCACTGGGTTAGGGGTAATATAGGCTCAATTTTCCCCAATGCCGTTTTTTGGTGTATTGCAAGAGTTACACCTGTTTTTTTTTGGCCCCGATTACTCCCCCAAAAAACTTGCAAGTTTCCCCATTCTAATTTTTGAAATTGTTGCCGCGCAGCCTGTCCTTTAGTTTTGGGGGGTGGAGCCTAATGTCTGCGCCAAAAAAAAGATCCCCCCCCCCCCACTTCTATGCATGCGAGGGGAAAAAAAAGACGTTTTTTACGTGACTGCTATGGGTCGCATGCCCAGTATACCTCCTAAGTCTCCATTCGGCTATTTTTAAAGAGCCAGTTGTGTGTGAGAACTTTAATTCTCAGTGGAAAAATCGGAGCTGCAATACAATATGCTGCAACACGGCTCAAAGACCAAGAATTTCTCACAGGATGAAGTTACTAGTTACTGTAATTGAGGCCAGATGGCAGGAGCTGGACACCAGCAGAGATCACATAAAAGTTTCACCAAAAGAAATGAAGAAACGCTGGAACCAACTTGCAGTTGATTACTGTGCAACCCAAGGTCTGGAGACCAGTGCAAAAAGAAGTGACGAACGTTGGTCAAGTAGTTAGTGTAAGTAATATTTTCATTTATTCACTGGAATTGCAATTGTAAAAATGACCATCTGTATGTTGTCCCAACCAGCAGAAAGGCACTCCCTCTCTTAAAAAGTTATATTTTCATCTTTGCAGAGGAAGGTGGCACACAACAAACGGGAAAGAACTCGAACAGGAGGAGGCCAGGCAAATCTGCACCCACTGACACACTTTGAAAACAGGGTCACTGCTTTGATGGGTCCTGCCTGGAGAAAAGCAACCGCTACTACACAAACTGGGCCCACATTCGAGGGAGAGGGTAAGTCCTGCAAATTCTACAGTCCGGCTTTGTTAAATGTTAAATACTGCACGGGCTAGTCATGCTTCGGTTCATGGGGATGTCTCCGTCAACTACACTTCGGTTGATGCAATGTGCTATCATTCATCATGGTCCTTCAAAGGAGCCCGCTGCCTGCGCTGTGTGAGCCTACTCATGCCACCCTGCCCCCTCCTCTGCTGCTAACCGTTTGTTTGTTCTGTTATATTTTGCAGAATTTAAGGCCAACCCTGGCGAGGCTGAAGTCGATGCAGAAGAAGATTCAGACACTGACAAGCCTGAAGAGGAGAACATCTTCCAATCCCACCTTCCAAACCAAGAGCGTGAGGGGGAGGGGAGGATGATGCCCCCACTCTTGCACTCACTCTGAAGGAGGTGCAGGTGGCGCCCATTGAGGTGCCAACCCCATTCCTCAGTGGTGCAAGTGTTGGGACATTCCATGGTTTCTCACAGTCCGAGGCTGGGGATTCCAGTGGGGTGCAGCGAGGGACACCCAGGGCCTCACCGTCCGAGGCTGTGGGTCCCAGTGGGATGCAGCGAGCCACACCCAGGGTGAGGAGGGAATAGAGAGCTCGACAGCGCTCTCCTGAGGTGCAGGATCTAACAGATGTGGTTCAAATGATGGCAATGAGTGCGGAAAGCATTGACCTTACTCAATCACTCCTCGACACCATCAGTGGGGTGGGTGATGAGCTATTTGGAGAAGTAACAAAACTCTCACGAGAATTGGGAACACTGTCTGGGCACATGAGGGAGGGAATGTCGCAGGTAGCTAATACACTCGGTGAACATGAGGGAGGGAATGTCGCAGGTAGTTGGTACACTGTCAGGGCACATGAGGGAGGGAATGTCGGAGTTAACTGCTGCAATAAGGGAACAAGCCTAAACCCCGCGGCCATTGATGGAATCAACTGCCACTCCCACTCCAGTCCCCAGACCAGCCTCGGAAGAGGCCCAAGCCGGACCTTCCACATTACCACCTGCCCACGCCCCCGTCAAGAAGTGCACATTACCCGAGATGCTCGAAAGAATAAGCTTGGTACCAACCCGAGAAACGCTGCGCTACCACCTCCGGGTGAAGTCATCAAGACCAAGCGCAGTGGGCGGTCTTAGAATAAGGTGGAGGAGAGATGGGTGCAGCCTTTCTTTGCTGTTATTATTATTGTTATTGTTGTAACTGTTCTCAAATTAAAAGTTTTTTCAAATTGATATAAATTTGCAAGCTAGAAAGTTTGTAAGTGATCTTAACTGAAAGCTTTAAAGTTTGATACAAGAATATTTTTATTTATGTTAAGTACAAACAAGTGTTAACATAGAAAATAGGTGCAGGTGTAGGCCATTCGGCCCTTCGAGCCTTCACTGCCATTCAGTATGATCATGGCTGATCATGCAACTTCAGTACCCCACTCCCGCCTTCTCTTCATACCCTCTGATCCCCTTAGTTGGAAGGGTCACATCTAACTCCCTCTTGAATATATCCAACGAACTGGACTCAACAACTTTCTGTGGTAGAGAATTCCACAGGTTCACCACTGTCAGGGTGAAAAAGTTTCTCCTCATCTTGGTCCTAAATGGCTTACCCCTTATCCATAGACTGTGACCCCTGGTTCTGGACTTCCCCAACATCGGGAACATTCTTCCTGCATCTAACCTGTCCAGTCCCGTCAGAATTTTATAAGTTTCTATGAGATCCCCTCTCATTCATCTAAATTCCAGTGAGTATAAGCCTAGCCAATCCAGTCTTTCTTCATATGTCAGTCCTGCCATCCCGGGAATCAGTCTGGTGAACCTTCGCTGCACTCCCTCAATAGCAAGCACGTCCTTCCTCAGATTAGGAGACCAAAACTGCATACAATACTCGAGGTGTGGTCTCACCAAGGCCCTTGTACAGCTGCAGTAAGACCTCCCTGCTCCTATACTCAAATCCTCTCGCTATGAAGGCCAGCATGCCATTTGCTTTGTTTGTTGCCTGCTGTATCTGCATGCCTACCTTCAGTGACTGATGTACCATGACACCCAGGTCTCGTTGCACCTCCCCTTTTAATAATCTGTCACCATTCAGATAATCTGCCTTCCTGTTTTTGCCACCAAAGTGGATAACCTCACATTTATCCACATTATACTCCATCTGCCATGCATTTGCCCAGTTACCTAACCTGTCCAAGCCTCTTTGCATTGCCCTCACAGCTCACACTGCCACCCAGCTTAGTGTCATCTGCAAACTTGAAGATATTACATTCAATTCCTTCGTCCAAATCATTAATGTATATTGTAAATAGCTGGGGTCCCAGCACTGAACCTTGCGGCATTGAACCTTGCGGCACTGCACTAGTCACTGCCTGCCATTCTGAAAAGGACCCGATAATTCCCACTCTTTGGCCCCAAGTTTCCACATGATTTGCTCCTGATTTTTAGGAGCAACTGGTGTAGAACGGAGTATCTTAGAAATCGGAATTCTCCACATTTAAGTTTTCTGCAGTTCTAGTCAGGTAGAACAGTTTCACTTTTGAACAGAATTTTTTTTTTCAAAAGTGGGCGTGTCCGGCCACTGACGCCTGATTTCAAAGTTTCCACAGTGAAAACGTACTCCAAACTAACTTAGAATGGAGCAGGTGAAGATTTTTGTACGCTTGAAAAAACCTTGTCTACACATTAAAAAATCAGGCGCAGGTTACAAATTCGGCGTTGGGAACGAGGGCGGGGGGGGGGGGGGGGGGGGGGGGGGAAGGGAAGTCATTAAATTCTACAATCAATCCTTAGTTATACTTAAACAAATGTTATACAAATAAATCCAACCTGAATAAAAATTTATAAGCAAAGAAAAGATTAAATAAACCACGTTCCTACCTGTGTGAAAGTGCTTCAGGCAGGCCTTTCAGGCAGCGGTGTGGCGTTGGTCCCGACGGGAGGGACAGGCAGGCAGCAAGCAGCCTTCCAGTTGAGCTGCAGGCCTTTCACGCAGCGGTGTGGCGTCGGTCCCAACGGGAGGGGCAGGCAGGCAGCAAGCAGCCTTCCAGTTGAGCTGCAGGCCTTTCACGCAGCGGTGTGGCGTCGGTCCCGACGGGAGGGGCAGGCACTTTCAAAAATGGCCGAGTGCCAATGTTTACTTCAGACTGCGCGTGCGCGAATGCTCCAACGCGCACGCGCAGGGTTGCCGGCACCAAAAAAACTCATTTAAATTGTACCCGCCCCCTCCTACTTACAAAATCGGCGCGAGTGGTAGGCTCTGCCCCCTGTGCGCCGTGCCAAGCAGACATCGAGCTGCAAGGAGCTTAAGAATACCGCGTTTTTTTTCAGGCGCCGTTTTCGGCATGAAAAACAGGCGCCCAGCTCGGAGGGGCGCCTGTTTCGCCGCGTGTGGAAACTTGGGGCCTTTGCTTCCTGTCTGCCAACCAGTTCTCTATCCACGTCAATACATTTATCCCCAATACCAAACTTTTGAATAAAGTATATTTTAAATTATAACTGGATCATTTCCATTATTTGTTCCATTAACACAACACAACACAACATTACGGATCAGGTCCAAACAGTAATCATGGGCCATTTGAAATTTTTGCGGCTGAGCCTCAGGCAGCAAAGCAATTGTTAAAGGGACACGACAGCCCACCCTCCTCTGCCATCGTGCTCCGGATTCAGGTAGTTGCATGGCTTCCTCATCCTCCTCCTCCTCATCTGCATTTTCCTCTTCATCATCAGCCACTCTCGCCTCAGGTGGGTCTTCTACTACCAGCTGCTGCTGCCTCATAATGGCCAAGTCATGCAGCATGCAGCACACAGCAGTGAACTGACCGACAATCTCTGGAGTATTGCAAGTAGCCTCCAGAATGGTCCAGGCATCGGAAACGCTGTTTCAAGATGCCAATAGTCCACTCCATTATGTTGTGCGTCGCAATGTGCGACATGTTGTATTCCCGGTCAGCTTCCGTCCGAGTTACATGTAGGGGCGTCATGAGCCAGGTGGCAAGGCCGTACCCTTGGTCTCCCAGCAGCCGGCTCTGTCCTTCTGGCTGCTGTTGAAACATGGCAGATAATGCGCGCTCGTATAGGATGAACGCATTATGGGTGCTCCCAGGGTATCTCGCATCAACTGACATGATACGATGCATGTCATCACACATGAGCTGCACACGGAGTAGAAGCCTTTCCTGTTCCTGCACATCTCAGAATCCTCCAAAGGTGCTCGCAAGGCGATGTGGGTACAATCAATGCAGCCCTGTACCTTTGGGAAGCCAGCGAGAAGCCCACAGCCCTTTTGCGCATTGCCTGGGCGGTCATAGGGAACTTTATGTAGTCATTTCTCCGGGCATATAGTGTAGCAGTCACCTGCTGAATGCAGATATGTGTTGCATGTTGAGAAATGGCGCACGCATCCCCAGTTGTGGCCTGGAATGATCCAGATGCATAGAATGAAAGTGCAGCTGTAACCTTCACTTCAGCTGACAAAGCAGTCCTCCTGACGCTTCTAGTTTTCAGATCTGCTTTTACTAACTCTCAGATCTTTGCAGAAACGCAGCGTTCTCATACTCTGCATCACTCAGGTGCAGGTATGAACTCATGTATCGATATACCCGATGTGGGTAAGGCCTCCTGCCCATCCTACGTGTTCTGAGGTTCCTTGTGCGATGATGTCGAATCTATCGTCGTCTCCGCAGCACCATCATGTAGAAGGCTTGCACGAGGTATGGCATTGTCAATATTGCCCCCATAAGTAAATTGTTGCTTTGCAAGAAGCTCAAAACAGCAAGACAAAGCTTCTGTCCTCTCTCTCCCCAAGGTCAACGCCCTAATATGGACCACACCCCGGTCCGTGCATGCACAATAGGCTTGCTTAGAATGGGAAGCTAGACATTCAATGAAGACATTTGGGGCAACAAAGTTTAATGCAATTCTTCAATTTTTTTTTTAAAGTACCACCCCACCACCGACAGAATGTCTCCTCACCGGCCTAGAGGGTCGGCCAGCAGAATCGCACCCTTGCTTGGACACGAGCTCGATGTCCACTCTCCGCCCCCCTCCCCCGGGCTTCTTTTGAAGCCGAGCCCGTGTTCAGGCGAGCGAGTGATTCTGCTGGCCGATGCTCCGACCCTCAAGTCCGGTGAGAAGACGTTCGGTGGTGGGGTGATGCTTTGGGGGAAAAAAAATCAAAAATTAAAGAATTGCATTAGACTTCTATTTTCTCCCTGTTGACTTTGAAAGAATTAAGCTTCATGATGCATATTTTTTGCCGCCTTGGCTCCCTCCAAAACTTTGCCTAAAAACAATGGCATCTTTCTACACCGATTTTTTTTAATGTGCGCTGGTTTTTCTTAAGTGCCCAGGAAGTTTTTTGGGAATGGTCACATACGCCGTCCTAGGAAAAATGTAAGTTGGCCAAACTTGCTTAAATGTGAAATACTGGCGCAGACATCCGGCTATGCCCTCTATGACGCAAAAGAATACTAACTTTAAAAAATCGTAACTAACTGAATTACGTTGGCACAGAAACTTTGGGGAAACTTGGATGTTTTAATATACACTTAAAGAAAAAAGCGGCGCACGGCAAAATAATGGCACAGATAACTGGGGAAAATTGAGCCCATAGAATTACATAGAATACAGCACAGAAACAAGCCATTTGGTCCAACCAGCCTATGATTGCTTTGATGCTCCGCTGGAGCCTCGTCCTGACTTTCCTCATCTAACTATTAACACAACCCTCCCTTTCTCCCTCATTCTTATTTCGCCCACCCCCCCACAAATGCATCTATACTATTTGCATCAACCACTCCCTGTGGTAGTGAGTTCCACATTCTCACCACTCTCTGGGTAAAGAAGTTTCTTCTGAATTCACAATTTGATTTCTTGGTGACTATCTTGTATTGATAGCCTCTAGTTTTGCTCTCCCCCACAAGTGGAAACACCTTCTCTTTGCCGAATCGTATCAGAACCTTTCTGTGGGCTTGATTTTCCCCAAAGCTGTTTCTTGGTGTACTTGAGGAGTTACGCCCGTTTTTTGCAGAGCTGAAGTACACCAAAATAAATTTTCCAAGTTTCCCCGTTTGATTTCTTCATTTTGGTGCCATCTAGTCTCTCATTTAGTTTTGAGGATGGAGCTTTAATCTGTGCCAAAAAGATCAGGTTACCACGGTAACCAGGGACAGAATGCGGGCTGAGACTGGAAGGTAAAACATACAGCCAGCTCGCAACCTGCACAAGCACATTAAAATACACTGCAGCAACTTACCAAGCACCAGTACATTACAGCAACTTACCTCCATTAAATTATTAAAGTTCCCCTCCTTCCCTCCCCCCCACGATGCCAGTGCTGGTCCCCGCTCCTATCCCAGGCTGATGTGCCTCCTCCCGATGTCGGTCCCTGCACCTATCCCAGGCCGAATGGCCTCCTGGTCCCTGCATCTATCCCAGGCCAAATGGCCTCCTGGTCCCTGCACCTATCCCAGGCTGAATGCTCTCCTTCCCCACCTGATCCCTGCTCCTAACTCTACCTGAAACCCTTCCCCCTCCCTCTCCCATTCTCTCTTACCTCTCCTGCTGCTGCTGTCCGGGCATCTGCTGCGCTGATTTACTTACCTGCGCCGATTTCCTTCACTCACCAGAAGGTTTTTCTACAGAGGCCACATACGCTGGCCTAAGAAGAACTGGAGTAACTCTGAGCTGGCCACACTTGCCTAACTGGCCAGAATTGACACGGGTGGCAGGTTACATCCCCTTTGACTGGGAAACAAAAAACTAACCCATAAAAATCGTAACAAACTGAGTTAGGCTGTTGCAAATTGATTGGGGAAATTTGTATTTTTTAAACTTAGGCCAAAAAAGCAGCCTGTGCCAATAAAGGCTCAAATCGCTGGGGAAAATTAAGCCCATAATTTTAAAGACCTCTATTAGGTCACCCCCTCAGTCGTCTTTTTTCATAAAAGACCCAGTCTATTCATCCTTTCTTGATGTTTATAACTTTGCATTTCTGGTACCGTCCTGATAAATCTTTTTTGCTCCCTTTCCAGTGCTTGCATATTCTTTTTATAATATGATGACCAGAACTGTATACTGTATTCCAAGTATGGTTTAACCAAGGTTCGATACAAGTTTAGCATAACTTCTCTATTTTTCAATTCTATCCCTCTAGAAATAAACCCTAGTGCTTGGTTTGCTTTTTTTATGACCTCTTTCGCCTGAATCACAACCTTGTGATTTGTGTACTTGTACTCCCAGATCCCTTTGTTCCTCTATCTCATTTAGATTCTTACTTTCCAAATAATATATGACCTCACTTTTCTTAACAAAATGGAATACCTCGCACTTACTGTTAATGGGCCTGAAATTCCGATCGAGGTCTTCCCGCGGGCAAACGACTGAAAAAGTTAAAAAAAAAGATGCGCACCTACTTGTTCCTGCTGCGCCCGCACGAACTTCCAATCCTGAGGCCTTCACTCCTGCACATCAGAGCGTGTTCACGTTGGGATGTCCGTATGCTGGAGCTGGAGTCACATAGCTCTGGGCAGCCAATCAAGGTACAATATTTTCTCATTCATAATAATGAGAACTCTTTAAATTGGAGTTCCCATTATTATGAATGAGAACCCCCCCCCCCCCCCCAACACACAAAACACTAATAAAAAATAGAAAAATACATTACATATTTAAGATTCGTAAATTAAAGTTCTTATTAAAAAAAAATGTTCCCGACTTTAAAAAGTTTTTTTAATTATGCCTTAAAATAAACTTACTGTTGTGTGGAGGGTTTTTAACAATAAAATATGTTTTTATAACTTTATTTTAAAATGTTTTTGTGTATTTTTAAACACTCAGGCGCAAGATTTTTGACGACATTTGCTGGGCAAGATATGGGTAAATATCGGAAATCTTGCCCTGCAAGTGTCCTCGCTCCCAATATACGTGAGATCTGTCAAGCCAGAAACTGGACAGATCAGAAAAGCCGGTTTTCAGCGCATGTGCATTGCATGCTGAAAATCAGCTTTTCCGATGCCTTCCCAGGTCCGTAGAAACTTTGTATGGACCCGGGACATCGAAATTTCAGCACCAATAAAATTAATTGGAGCATAGATGTTTTTTCTGCAGTGCAGGCTGAGGAAATGGGAGATGGAAAATTGAGGCGTTACAATGCCATCACTGGAAAGCACTTGTAATTAAACAGAGATAATTTTTCATCGGCTATTTAAAAACGTGGACATTTTGGGTAAGAAAAGACCAAATGGTCCATCTAGCCTGTCCCACAGTATTGTGATTCCTTAAGCTTCATGATTAAGACACTCCCTATTCACCAGGAGCCATGGATTAGATATAAACTATTTTCTCTGGTGGGGGAATCCAGAACAGGAGGACACAATCTTAAATTTAGAGCTAGGCCATTCAGGAGTGAAATCAGGAAGCACTTTTTCACATAAAGGGTAGTGAAATTCTGGAACTCTCTTCCCCCACAAGGCTGTGAATGATGGCTCAATTGAAAATTTTAAGACTAAGATCGATAAGTTTTTATTTAGTAGGTACCAAGGGACATGGATTAAAGGCAGGTAAATTGAGTTGAGAGACAGACCATCTATGATCTAATAGAATTACGGAACAGGCTCAAGGGGCTGAATGGTCGAGTCATATTCCTATGTAATCTTCTGGGAACAGCAAAAAGTCTGATAAACACACAAGGCCAATTAGGGGCAAATAAAATTAGGAAATTTCCTCTCTGATCTCTCTAGGTGATCAATCGAAACTAGTCCAGGAGACTGCAATAATCGTGACATATTACTTGGTACCTACCACTTGTATGACGTGATCTCTGCACCAACCAGTCCACCTCTTTTGAAGGTATGCAGCGAATCAGCACTCTCCACACAAACTGGCAGCTTGTTCCATAGGAATACTATTACAACAACAATATCTTGTATTTATATAGTGCCTTTAACATAGCAAAACGCCCCATGGCATATCACAGGAACATATTGTGGGGAGGCAGAAATTGCGGTCGGAGGCTTCCTTTGGACAAAAGCCTCTGACCCGAAAAACATTTATGAAAATACCTAGTGGTCCCGGAGGAACATAGGATTCCGGTCGGAGGCCTCCATTCACTGTGCAGTGTCCTCCAGGTTATCTTGGAATCACGTGGGCCTGGACCAGCAATCACTATGTAGTATTCTCATTGATAATAATGGGAGCTCGCACTATCAATGAGAATACAACCCTAAAACAAGAACCACAACACAATACTGTAAATAAAAAAACACCTCACGTATTTAAAATTAATTGAAATTGAATGTAATTAAATGTTTTAGAAATTATTTTTTTTAAATGTGTTTTAATAGAGTTAAAAATAAACTTACCTGAATGGACAGGGTTTTTAATATAAAAATGAGTGATTAAATTAAATTTTTCTATGTTTTAAAACTCTTACACTGGTAAAAGTAAGCTATAATCCTGATTTTACCACATCTAAGAGTTTGAAGGACATTCGCTGGGCAAGAGTTGGCCAAATCTATGCACCGCGAATGTCCTTCCTACGGGGATGCGTTGGATCTGTCAAAAGAAAATTTGACAGATTGGAAAAGTTGGTTCTCGGTGCATGCACATTGCACGCCGAGAACCGGCATTTGTGAGGTCTTTTTGGGTGCATAAGCACCCGGCGAGGCCGCAATTTTCAGCCCTATAAAACAAAATTTGACACCGAGCCATATAAGGAGATATTAGGACAGGTGACCAAAAGCTTCATCAAAGAGATGGGTTTTAAGGAGCATTTGTAAAGAGGAAAGAAGGTCTAGGGAAGGATTTCCAGAGTTTGGGGCCTTGACAGCTGAAGGCACGGCCACCAATGGTGGAGCAATTAAAATCGGGGATACTCAAGTGGCCATAATTGGAGGAGCGCAGATATCTTGAAGGGTGTTGGGACTGGAGGAGATTACAGAGATCGGGAGGGGCGAGGCCATGGAGGGATTTGAAGACACGGATGAGTAATTTAAAATCGAGGTGTTACTTAACTGGAAGCCATTGTAGGTCAGCGAGCACAGGGGTGAACGCGACTAGGTGCAAGTTAGGACACAGGCAGCAGAGTTTTGGATGACCTCAAGTTTACGGAGGGTAGAACGTGGGAGGCCGGCTAGGAGTTGGAATAGTCAAGTCTAGAGGTAACAAAGGCATGGATCAGAGTTTCAGTAGCAGATGAACTGACGTAAGGGCCGAGGGAATGTGGAACCGCCCAACATTGAATTTCTGCCCTTGTTTATAAGCATGACCCCTAATCCTACCAAATCTATTTAATTGAAATATTTATCAATGTGAACACAGTGTCCACTTTTCCCTTATAAGTGCTAACATACCAATTTATAATACAAAATGTTGACGGGTCTGTGTGTAGGTATAAGATATTTAATATATTAGTTAACCTCCCATTGTGTTGCACACAGAGGGTGAAGACAAAGTATTGTCTTCAGATGATGTAGGTTAGGGAGTGGAGCATAATTGGAGAAGGTCTTTGGGGGGGTGGGGGTGGCAGGGACTGGGACACGGAAGGTCAGAAGAGCGAGAAGCATGACTGGATAGAGAGAGAAAGGGAATGAAGAGAGGGGGATTGGAGAGGGAGGAAGGTAAGGACAGGGAGTGAAGGAGGGGCAGATGAAAGAAGCAAGGATATTATGAGGGAGAAATGAGCTGGGATAAAGACAAGACAAGGCAAGAGACTTGAATAAAGGTGCAAGGTGGATGTGGAGAAAATGATAGAGGGGCAGGGATGGAAAATGTGGCAGAAAAATAGAAAGACATATCTACTCTGCAAGTAACATCTGACATCAGCTCAAACTTTTCATTTCCAAATATTTTCGCCAGCAGCATAAGAACTGTTAAAATTTCTTATTAAAAGTACTTAGAAATTTGAAGTTGGGCTGTGGTCCAGCACTAGTGGGAAATCTTTGTCTGTCTGGTGAAACAATGGTGAAAACCAGTAAAATGAGGCCGATAGCAATGCAGATGATTGAAGGGAAAAGGTAACCAGCGTAAGTCGAGAGAGGACCACAGAATAGGCAACTAGAAGGGATCAAGCCAGAAAACTGAACTAATTATCTTGAACTCACATAGTGTCCTCTTTACAGTTAACCATAGTCTCTTTTTTTTTGTAAATTTGGATATTGTGCCTCCTATACCCAAGTCCAGATCAATCCATATATGACAATGATCTCAATATTGGTCCTAGGGGACATTGCTGTTTACATCCTTCCAGTCCAAAAAGTATTCCATTAACTACGAATCGCTGTTTTCTCTCTCTTAACCAACTTCCTATCCATGCTGCCATATACTACTTAGCACCATGTGTCTTAATTTTATCAATAAGCCACTTATGGGCCACTTCATCAAAAGTGGCCCATTATTTCTTGGGGATAATTATTATTTCTTGGGGATAAGACCCATCTTGCAGTCTAACTTTGTCCTCACCTTGCTTCCTGCTGCTTTATTAAACCTTCAAATATAATTTTTTTATCATTTGGAGAAGCCATCCGGTTCAGTTTATTACTGGATTTATGAAGCTGAGAGAATGAGGTTTCAGTGATTCCACATATTGTGCTTTGTCTATTTTGTCATTAAAAAAGGTAAACTCCATCTCTTCTGAACAGGTGATCAAAATGGTGAGGAAAATATAACAATGATGTTAAAGAGAGCACATGACTGCAGAAAGACAGCAGAGAATGCTGCAAAAGCACTACTAATGAAACTCGATGGTAGCTGTGGTGGAGCGTGTACTGTAACAGGATGTAGCATACAGCCATGGGAAAGTCTTTCTTCTCACAGCCACACCAGGTGAGTAATATGATTTCAGAATTTTGCTCTGCAGCCAGATTGTTTTGGATTGGGATTCTTATTAGCTCAACTTCGCTATTCCCGAAAAAAAAATCACTATCTAAGATTATTTTCTCACTGTCTATCTTAAAATACAGCCAGTGAAGAATCACCACAGAAGTAACCAAACAAATCAGTGAAATGTCTTCAAGTCTTTCCATTGACTGTTGATTCCCTCCATTCCATTACCTATCCCCAAAATTAAAATTGAATGTCATAAGTACTATAACAATTACATAATTTTGGGGGGGACAACACTAAGTTTACTTGTAACGAAGCTATTGTATGTTAATCGATCCAAGACGTTTTCCCTGCACGGATCTCTTCCTTTTTCTGGGCTGCGGTTTGAATTCTTCTTTGTTCCCAGTGTTTAGAACATTTGACTGAGTTTTTTTTAAAAAGAGTTTTTGCTCCTGTTAAGCAATTCTATATTCAAGAAAGACATACATCCATAAGAGTTGTGGTTATTCTAAGGAACTACAATTGCCAGAGTGCACTGCGACAACCTGCACCCTATGACTATGGCATGGACTTTTGTGGTGGTAATGGTGAGGCTATCAACAATATTCCCTATAATTTTGTTTGGCCCTTTATGGCCCCTTTTAAGGGGCTACACGTGCCAGTCTACATACTGCGCATGCGCAGTGTTTGTATTGAAAAGCCGGCTGCGCGGGTCCTCTGGAGCGCTGCACAACCGTGCAGCTTACAGGGAACATTGGCTGTCAGCACTCACCGTTATTACGGAGGGTATCTGACAGCAACTTCTGGCATCCGCATGTGTGCCGTTAAACATGGAGATCAGGAAGTTGCTGTCTGATTAACCCTGCTCCACAATCTTCGTAACACCAGTACCTCGTCGAGAGATTCAGCATTCAAACAGATGAAGAGCGGGAAGTTGTGGTACTTACCTATTAGATACCCACTAAACACGCCAGAAAGAGTTGGGGCTTGTCCATTCAAGTGCAAGTTAAATTTTAACGCCGACGCTGAAAATGTACTTACAAGTGCAGAGTCTCATTCCTTCAGATTTTAATTATTGTTGAGGCAGATCCCCTGTAAAGGGCGCTCGCAGAAATAGATCTCTAATTGCTTTAAGTTGCTGCGCAAAAGCCCACATTATGGGCAGCCACAAGCACAATGAATGACGAGCGCTGTTGTTTGCCGCTGACTGCAAAATTAATGAGCAACTGAGGCACGTGCTAATGGGGGGGGAAAAAACATCAAAATAAAATCTGTTTTCAGTTTATAAGATGATTTAATACAAATGCTGTTGTTTGTGATGAGATTTCATAAGTCACTGAGGAGGGAAGATGCTTTTGCTAGGGCTAAATTGTTTGTGCTATGGGTTCTAGTAAAGGCTGACTTCATTTTGGACATAGTTCTTTAGGACTACGCTGAGGAAGACATAGGATGCTTTCTTCAATGGCAGAAGTATATGTTAATTTTGGGGCATACAATTTTTCTTCATAGTTTAGAATTCCTAATGAAATTTAGGACCAAACTATGAGGTCGATTTGTGAGTTTAAAAAAAAAAGGAGGAAGACTTTGACCTACACTGATATTCATTAGAGGGGATAGTCAACCTCCCAGCAAACACATCTTATTTACCAAAGCTTCTCACTGCTTTGTCCTGGATGGTATCGAGCTTCTTGAGTGTTGTTGGCGATGCACCCATCCAGGCAAATGAAGCGTATTCCATCACACTCCTGACTTGTGCCCTGTAGGTGATGGAGTAGCCTTGGGAAGTTAGGTTAGCCACTCGCCACAGAATACCCAGCCTTTGTACTGCTCTGGTAGCCACGGCATTTATATGGCTGATCCAATAGAGTTGCTGGAGGTCAGTGATGACCTCCCAAGATATTGATGGTGGGGGATTCAGCAATGGTACTGCCATTGAATGATCTGATCGAAATTTTCAGGATATTAAGGGGAACAGATCGGATAGTTAGAGAGAAACTATTTCCGCTGGTTGGATATTCTTGGACTAGGGGGCATAGTCTAAAAATTAGAGCCAGTCTGTCCAGGAATGAAATTTGGAAACATTTCTACACACAAAGGGTGGTAGAAGTTTGGAACTCTCTTCTGCAAATGGCAATTGATGTTAGATCAATTAATTTTAAATTGGAAATTGATAGCTTTTTGATAACCAAAGGTATTAAGGGATATGGGCCAAAGGCAGGTATATGGAGTTAGATCGCAGATCAGCCATGATCTCATTAAATAGCGGAACAGGCTCGAGGGGCTGAATGGCCTACTCCCTGTTTTTATGTTCCTATATAAGGGCAGGTAGTTAGACTCTTTCTTGTTAGAGATGGGCATTGCCTGGCTCTTGTGTGGTGCAAATGTTATTTGCCACTCATCAGCCTCAGCCTGGATGTTGTCCAGGTCTTGCTGGACTGCTTCATTATCTGAGGGACTGTGAATGGAATTGGACACGGAGCTATGGGAGGCTTTCAAGGAGAAGATAGACTAGACACATTCCTAAGAAGGGGAAAGGAAAGGCATCCAAAACTAGAGCTCCTTGGCTGAAGAAATCAGCATTAAAATGAAACCGAAAAAGGAGGCTTTTGGTAAATGTCAGGTTCATAATATAGTAGAGAAGTAAGCAGAATACAGAGAGTGTAGAGGAGAACTGAAAAAGAAAATACGGCAAAGAGAATGTATGAGAACATTAACGGATAACCTAAGAGGGACTACTAAAGTATTTTTATAAACATATAAAGAGTAAACGGATAGTCAAAGGAAGGGTGGGGATGGTTAGGGAACAAAAAATAAATCTTCCTGTGGAGGCAGAAGGCATGGCTCAAGTACCAAATGCGTACTTTGCATCTGTCTTTACGAAAGGAAAGGATGCTAGAAATGTTGCAGTAAAGGAAGAGGTGGTGGAGAAACTGGATAGGATAGAATAGATAAAGAGGACGTACTTAACAGGTGTCAGCACTCAAAGTAGAAAAGTCACCCAGTCCAGATTAGATGCATGCAAGGTTGCTGAGGGAAGCAAGATGGAAATAGTGGAGGCTGTGGCCACAATCTTTCAATCCTCCTTGTATACGGGAGTGGTGTCAGAGGATTGGAGGGTTGCAAATGTTACATCCCTGTTCAAAAAAGGGGAAGAGATAAATCCGGTAAGTACAGGCCACTCGGCCTAACATGGTGGTGGAGAAACTTAGAGACCAGAGCTCAAGATCTTCTCTTGGCAGCTTTTTTAAAGGGTCACAAGAGAACTACAAGTTCTGATGATGGGTGAAATCCAAAATGTTAGCCTTCTTTAGATGCTGATTAACTTGTGGCAGATTTCCAGCATTTTTTGTTTTCATGTTGATAGAGATTTCTTTCTTCAAATTTTATTCCTGTACGTGTTTGCCTCACTACCATTATTCTTGGGTTTTATACATAGAAGCATTTAATATAAAACAAATAAGTGGTGAAATTTGTTCAAAACATTAATTCCTTCATAGTTGCAGAATTACTGTAGTACTGGGCATCCTACCCAAACATTCCTACCTCCAAGTGCAGCCCTCAGTTTTGCTTCCTCAGGTCTAAGGGGTGCAAACTTTAGCATATCTGTTGCACAACTTGTTTATCTATCTATCACAAGATCTAGCTGGACAATATTAAGTGCTGTTGAGTCTTGCGCTCTGTCAAAACTGTCCACGACCCCAGGATTTCCTGGACTGCATAAGGGATGGTTTTCTCAACCAATATGTTGAGGAACCAACTAGGGGGGAGGCCATCTTAGACTGGGTGTTGTGTAATGAGAGAGGATTAATTAGCAGTCTCGTTGTGCGAGGCCCCTTTGGTAAGAGTGACCATAATATGGTGGAATTCTACATTAGGATGGAGAATGAAACAGTTATTTCAGAGACCATGGTCCAGAACTTAAAGAAGGGTAACTTTGAAGGTATGAGGCGTGAAGTGGCTAGGATAGATTGGCAAATGATATTAAGGGGTTGACTGTGGCTGGGCATTGGCAGACATTTAGGGCCCAAGTTTCGGGCCGCGCCTAAAACGGTGCAGCCTGGACCTGGACGCCCGTTTTTCGCGCCAGAAAGTGCGCCTAAAAAAAACTCACCTATTCTCCGGCTCCCTGCAGGTCCTCTGCAGCTGGGCGCAGCAGAGAACGAGCTGTTGGGGGCGGAGCCAGGTCCCTGCGCTGAAAACAGTGCCGGGACCTCTGCACGTGGGCGCGCATGTGCAGTAGCTCCAGGCGCCCAAAACTGTGGGCGGTGCCCGAAGCACGCAGCCCCTAGCCCTGGCCTCACTGGGGCTGCGTGAATAAGGCTCCTCCCACCCGACCTGATCCCCGCTCTTCCCCTCTTTTCCCCCCCCCCCCGCGAAACTCCGTGACTTTCTCTCCCCTCCCCGCCGAGACCCGATGCCACGTACCTGTAAATCCAGCCCGAGGCTTGGGCGCGGCCGTTCAGCCTCCCTCTCTCCCTTCCCTCCCTCCCTCCTCTCTCCAACCTCCCTCCTTCCCTCCCTCCCTCCCTCCCTTCTCTCTCCTTCCCTCCCTCCCTTCTCTCTCCTTCCCTCCCTCCATCCTCTCTCCTTCCCTCCCTCCATCCTCTCTCCTTCCCTCCCTCCCTCCCTCCTCTCTCCTTCCCTCCTTCCCTCCCTCCTCTCTCCTTCCCTCCCTCCTCTCTCCTTCCCTCCCTCCCTCCCTCCTCTCTCCTTCCCTCCCTCCCTCCTCTCTCCTTCCCTCCCTCCCTCCTCTCTCCTTCCCTCCCTCCCTCCTCTCTCCTTCCCTCCCTCCCTCCTCTCTCCTTCCCTCCCTCCCTCCTCTCTCCTTCCCTCCCTCCCTCCTCTCTCCTTCCCTCCCTCCCTCCTCTCTCCTTCCCTCCCTCCCTCCTCTCTCCTTCCCTCCCTCCCTCCTCTCTCCTTCCCTCCCTCCCTCCTTCTCTCCCTCCCTCCTCTCTCCTTCCCTCCCCCCTCCCTCTCTCCTTCCCTCCCCCCTCCCTCCTCTCTCCTTCCCTCCCTCCCTCCCTCCTCTCTCCTTCCCTCCCTCCCTCCCTCCTCTCTCCTTCCCTCCCCCCTCCCTCCTCTCTCCTTCCCTCCCTCCCTCCCTCCTCTCTCCTTCCCTTCCTCCCTCCTCTCTCCTTCTCTCCTTCCCTTCCTCCCTCCTCTCTCCTTCTCTCCTTCCCTCCCTCCCTCCTCTCTCCTTCTCTCCCTCCCTCCTCTCTCCTTCCCTCCCTCCTCTCTCTTCCTTCCTTCCCTCCCTCCTCCTGCTCCTCCCCCTCCCACCTCCCTTCTCCCCCTCCCCTCGCTGTCAGAAACACAGACAGAGTGTGAGAGACATACACACAGACAGATAGACAGATAGAGACACTGGGGGGACCATCCCAGCACGCTGTTGGAGGACTCCCGGTGCTGCAGTCGGTAAGTAGAAAATGTTTTATTTATTGATTCTTTTTTTTTAATTTTATTTTTTAATAATTTTTTTTGATTGATTTATTGATGTATTTATCATTTATTATTGATGATGGCTCTTTATTTGTAAAACTGAAGTGTTTAATGTTTGTAAACTTCCCTTTACCCAACCCCCCCCCCCCCCCATTCCCTACGCCTGATTTGTAACCTACGCCTGATTTTCTAAAGTGTAGACAAGGTTTTTTTGAACGTACAAAAATCTTCACTTACTCCATTCTAAGTAAGTTTGGAGTAAGTTTTCACTGCCTAAACTTTGAAAACAGGCGTAAGTGGGCGGACACGCCCCTTTTGAAAAAAAAATTCTGTTCCAAAGTGAAACTGTTCTAACTGACTAGAACTGAAGCAAACTAAATGCCGAGAATTCAAATTTCTAAGATACTCCATTTTAAACCAGTTGCTCCAAAAAAACAGGAGCAACGCAGGCCGAAACTTGGCCCCTTAGAGACCGCATGGATGAACTACAACAATTGTACATCCCTGTCTGGCGTAAAAATAAAAAAGGGAAGGTGGCTCAACCGTGGCTATTAAGGGAAATCAGGGATAGTATTAAAGCCAAGGAAGTGGCATACAAATTGGCCAGAAATAGCAGTGAACCCGGGGACTGGAAGAAATTTAGAACTCAGCAGAGGAGAACAAAGGGTTTGATTAGGGCAGGGAAAATAGAGTACGAGAGGAAGCTTGCAGGGAACATTAAGACGGACTGCAAAAGTTTCTATAGATATGTAAAGAGAAAAAGGTTAGTAAAGACAAACGTAGGTCCTCTGCAGTCAGAATCAGGGGAAGTCATAACGGGGAACAAAGAAATGGCAGACCAATTGAACAAGTTCTTTGGTTCGGTATTCACTAAGGAGGACAGAAACAACCTTCCGGATATAAAAGGGGTCAGAGGGTCTAGTAAGAAGGAGGAACTGAGGGAAATCCTCATTAGTCGGGAAATTGTGTTGGGGAAATTGATGGGATTGAAGGCTGATAAATCCCCAGGGCCTGATGGACTGCATCCCAGAGTACTTAAGGAGGTGGCCTTGGAAATAGCGAATGCATTGACAGTCATTTTCCAACATTCCATAGACTCTGGATCAGTTCCTATGGAGTGGAGGGTAGCCAATGTAACCCCACTTTTTTAAAAAAAGGAGGGAGAGAGAAAACAGGGAATTATAGACCGGTGAGCCTGACATCAGTAGTGGGTAAAATGATGGAATCAATTATTAAGGATGTCATAGCAGCGCATTTGGAAACAGGTGACATGATAGGTCCAAGTCAGCATGGATTTGTGAAAGGGAAATCATGCTTGACAAATCTTCTGGAATTTTTTGAGGATGTTTCCAGTAGAGTGGACAAGGGAGAACCAGTTGATGTGGTGTATTTGGACTTTCAGAAGGCTTTCGACAAGGTCCACACAAGAGATTAATGTGCAAAGTTAAAGCACATGGGATTGGGGGTAGTGTGCTGACGTGGATTGAGAACTGGTTGTCAGACAGGAAGCAAAGAGTAGGAGTAAATGGGTACTTTTCAGAATGGCAGGCAGTGACTAGTGGGGTACCGCAAGGTTCTGTGCTGGGGCCCCAGCTGTTTACACTGTACATTAATGATTTAGACGAGGGGATTAAATGTAGTCTCTCCAAATTTGCGGATGACACTAAGTTGGGTGGCAGTGAGCGCTGCAAGGAGGATGCTATGAGGCTGCAGAGTGACTTGGATAGGTTAGGTGAGTGGGCAAATGCATGGCAGATGAAGTATAATGTGGATAAATGTGAGGTTATCCACTTTGGTGGTAAAAACAGAGAGACAGACTATTATCTGAATGGTGACAGATTAGGAAAAGGGTAGGTGCAACGAGACCTGGGTGTCATGGTACATTAGTCATTGAAGGTTGGCATGCAGGTACAGCAGGCGGTTAAGAAAGCAAATGGCATGTTGGCCTTCATAGCGAGGGGATTTGAGTACAGGGGCAGGGAGGTGTTACTACAGTTGTACAGGGCCTTGGTGAGGCCACACTTGGAGTATTGTGTACAGTTTTGGTCTCCCAACTTGAGGAAGGACATTCTTGCTATTGAGGGAGTGCAGCGAAGGTTCACCAGACTGATTCCCAGGATGGCGGGACTGACCTATCAAGAAAGACTGGATCAACTGGGCTTGTATTCACTGGAGTTCAGAAGAATGAGAGGGGATCTCATAGAAACGTTTAAAATTCTGACGGGTTTAGACAGGTTAGATGCAGGAAGAATGTTCCCAATGTTGGGGAAGTCCAGAACCAGGGGTCACAGTCTAAGGATAAGGGGTAATCCATTTAGGACTGAGATGAGGAGAAACTTCTTCACCCAAAGAGTGGTGAACCTGTGGAATTCTCTACCACAGAAAGTTGTTGAGGCCAATTCACTAACTATATTCAAAAAGGAGTTAGATGTAGTCCTTACTACTCGGGGGATCAAGGGGTATGGCGAGAAAGCAGGAATGGGATACTGAAGTTGCATGTTCAACCATGAACTCATTGAATGGCGGTGCAGGCTCGAAGGGCCGAATGGCCTACTCCTGCACCTATTTTCTATGTTTCTATCCTGGAGAACTGGATTCATACCTGGCACAAAAGAAGGTGGTTGTTGGAGGTCAATCATCTCACCAGGAGTTCCTCAGGGTAGTGTCATGGCCGAGCCATCTTCAGCTGCTTCATCACTAACCTCCTCTCCATAAAGTCAGAAATGGGGCTGTTTTTGATGATTGCAGTATTCAGCTATATTCACAATTCCTTAGATAATTAAGTAGTCTGCATGTAACAGAACCTGGACAGCATCCAGACTTGGACTGATGAGTGGCAAGTAACATTCGTGCCACACAAGTGCCTTGCAATGATCATCTCCAATAAAAGAGAACTTAACCACCTGCCCTTGACATTCAGTTGCATTACTATCGCTGTGTTCCCCACCAGCAACATCTTGGAGATCACCATTGACCAGAAACTTAACTGAACCAGCTGTATAATTGCCACTGCGACTAGAGTAGGTCAAAGGCTGTGTATACTGTGACGAGTGGCTCACCTCCCGACTCCACAAAGTCTCTCCATTACCTACAAAGCCCAAGTCAGGAGTGTGTTGGAATACTCTCCAGTTGCCTGGATGAGTGCAGCTGCAACAGTGGTCAAGAAGCTCGACACTGTCCAGGGCAAAGTAATTTGCTTAATCGGCACCTCTTCCACTAGCCTGAACATCCACCCCCTCTATCACCAGCGTTCCATGACTGGAGTATGAGCTAGCTACAGAATGCACTGCAGCAACTTGCTAAGGCTTCTTTGGCAGCATTTCCCAAACCCGTGAGGTCCACCACTTGGAAGGAGAAAGGCAGCAAGTGCAGAGGAGCACCATTACCTCCACATTTCCCTCCAAATCGCATACCATTCTGACTTAGACATATGTATATCATTCTTCGTTCACCACCTCTGGATCAAAATCCTCAAACTCCCTACATAACAGCACTGTGGGAGCACCTTTACCAGATGGACTGCAACGGTTCAAGAAGTCGGCTCACCACCACCTTCTCAAGGCAGCTCGGGATGAACAGTAAATGCTGGCCTTGCCGATGATGCCCACATCCCATAAATGAATTTATTTTTTAAAATCCTGTTGACTTTTAAATTTGCAGTTTTTTTTCTTTTTCAGTATGGTTTCGTAGGACCTTGCTTCTAGTTAATTTTGTTTGGTTTTAATGGCCTATCTTGCTGATTGTATAGTGACTGCTACTTATAACACATCTCTTCTGATCTGATAACCTATTCTATTCAAACTAAGGTGCATATAGCAGCCTAGTAGTAATGAAATTCATGTTCAGCTGGTTAGCATTGGCACCAACTTTGCCAGAACGAGTGAAAGGGACACCGAGGAATGAAGGCTAGCTACTCAGATGTACTTTGAGGAACTGACAATAAATGTAGGTTACTGGTCTTGGCTGTAAAGTAACTACCCTTGATGACTACCTGCAACAGGTTATACATTCCTATGTTGTCATTATATCATAACACAATATTATCCTTCCCTCCCTATGCACGCTTTTATTTCTTCTGTCAATATTTTTTCATTCATTTCATGGATATATTCTTGATCAATTGAAATCACTGTGTTTGCCTTTATTAAAGAACTTTGGTTTAAAAAAAATTAAATTTTAATGAAGGAGCTTGGATAAAACGGGTGTTTTGCCGTCATAGTATCTCTTTGCAAATATCGTGAGGTGATTTAGAAGTTGCTTCTGTTCCTCAGCAGAGCTTTAATCTTATTCATATGCACTATATGCAATAATTGGAAGATAATAGAAATTATATTTGAATTTCCTCACAATGCAATCTGAAGGATTAAACTAACAGCAAAAACCAAGCTTTAAAAAACCTAGATCGGTTGGAAGATATGCTTTAAAATATCAGTTATTTGGAGTCATAAAATCTTTCATTGATACATTGATTATATTTGTTGTCTCTTTAGCACTACAAGCTCAACTGCTAGTAGCTGTGATACAGAATTTACAAAAGAAGATGAGCAGAGATTAAAGGATTATGTCCAGCAGCTCAAGAATGACCGAGCAGCAGTCAAGCTAACTATGTTAGAGCTAGAAAGTATTCACATTGATCCACTTAGTTATGATGTTAAACCTCGAGGAGATAGTCAACGACTTGATCTGGAGAATGCAGTTCTAATGCAGGAACTCATGGCTATGAAGGTGAGCAGTGCATTTTAACAGATTATTTTACAAAATATAATGAAATATTAACTGCATTTAAAAGCTCTTGCCTAAAGGTAACTCAGCAGTTCATGATATTAGATTATGAAGCAAAAATAGGAAATGCTAGAAGTACACAACAGATCAGCCAGCATCTTTAAAGAAAAGGGGTGGATAATGTTTTGAGTATAATCTTGTATCAGAACAGCCTATTGCAGTACCTGTATCTTAAATATTGCAATCCATATTTGTTTTATAATACTTTGGCAAAATTAGTTTTAAAAACAAGAGAAAACATTTGTTGATTTTAGTGAGTGAAGGAACAGGGCTTCATTTTTGCTGTGTGATACCAATGAACAATAGTGTGTTAGTGTAACTTCATCACTGATCGGAAAATGATACCCAGATTAAATAGTAATTTAAAAAAAAATGAAACTGCTGGGAGTACACAAAGTCCAGCAGAATCTTTGAAGATAAAAGACAGGTTAAATGTTTTTGGTGTAGATGTTTTATCAGGACTAGAAGTTGGGTGTTGAGCAACCTTTACAGAACTGAACAAAATGAAGGCAGGAAAAACAGGTAAAAATCAAGTCGAGAAAGCTGACCTCAATCACAAAGAAGCAATTAAAGCCTGTGAATAGTTGATTTTTAAATTGTAATGGAATGAAAACATGCTAGTTATAAAAAAAAAAGATAATCTAATTTGGAGGCTGAAAAAGCATCACTAAAACAAAAAGGATTAAAACAACTGCAAGACATGAATTTTATAGAGTGCCTTATCGCATTTCTCAGAAATGTTTCAAAGTGTTTCAGATACAATAAATTATTTTGAAGAACAGTGACTTATGAATGTGAACCTACCATCCATTTTGTACACAGCAAGATCCATGAATAACAATCCAGTGATGACAAGTTAATCTGTTTTTCATGGTGCTGGTTGAGAGGTTGAAATAGGAATGTTGGCAGGGCACTTGAAGAACTTGCTGTTCTTTAAATTCTACTTGAACCACAGTGTAATGTTTCAATGAATGAAGGTAATCAAGTCGAAAGTGGCAAACCACAGGGAGGTCAGGATCATATTTTTGGATAGATTAGAGATGTCGGCCAAAGTTATAGAATCACAGAACAATATAGCACAGAAGGAGGCCATTCAGCCCATCGAGTCTGCGCCGGCTCTTTCAAAGAGCAATCCAGTTACATATGTATCCCTGCAATTTTTTCTCCTTCAGGTATTAATAGAATTCCATTTTGAAGACTACTATTGAATCTGTATCCAACACCCTATCAGGCAGTGCACTCTAAATCCTAACCACTTGTTACGTTAAAAAGTTTTTCCTCACGTCGCCTCTGGTTCTTTTGCAATCACTTTAAATCTATGCCATCTCGTTATCGATCCTTCAGCCATTGGAAATAGTTTACTAAACCGTTCATGACTTTAAACACCTCTATCAAATCTCTTGGCCTTCTCTGTTTAACAACAACAACAACAACTTATGTTTATATAGAGCCTTTAACGTAATGAAACGTCCCAAGGCGTTTCACAGGAGTATTATGCGATAAAAATTTGACACCAAGCAGCATAAGTAGAAATTAGCGCAGGTGACCAAAAGTGGTCAACGAGGTATGTTTTAAGGAGCATCTTGAAGGAGGAAAGAGAGATAGAGAAGCGGAGAGTTTTAGGCAGGGAGTTCCAGAGCTTGGGGCCTAGGCAACCGAAGACACGACCACCAATGGTTGAACGATTTATAATCAGGGACACTCAAGAGGGCATAATTAGAGGAGCACAGACATCTTGGGAGAACAACCCCAGTATCTCCAGTCTATCGATGTAACTGTAAACCCTCATCCCTGGAACCATAAATTTATTCTGTACCCTCTCCAAAGCCTTCACGACCTTCCGAAAGTGTGGTGCCCAGAATTGGACAAAATACTCCAGATGGGGCCGAACTAGTGTTTTTATATTAATTTATCATTACTTCCTGGTTTTTGTATTCTATGGCTGTATTTATAAAGCCCAGGATCCCATATGCCTTATTAACTGCTTTGTTAACCTGACCTGCCACCTTCAAAGATTTGTGCAAAAAACCCCCGGGTGTTTGTTCTTGCACCCCTTTTAAAATTGTACCATTTAGCATGTGTTGGGGCTGAATTTTAGGCTTTTCTGTTTTCAGGGCGAAAACTGAGCCGGGGCAGGAAAGTTACCGACCGGGAATAGTTTGCGCTTTTGTAAGGAAGTTTTGGCATCTGGGCCCTGCGTCAGGGGATGTGATGCGAAGGGAGGTGTTGTACACTTTTCGTGGCACAAGGATGGGAAACTCGCGAATTAGTGCTGGGTCATGTGCGCTCCGAGAGAGGCTTGGGGGGTGGGGGGGTCGGGGGGAACCTTAAAATAAAAACCCACAAAAACATTCTCAAAGCATTGCCTAGGCTACCACAACACAAATCGCCAAAATAACAAACGCTCACACTTACCTTTGAAGTACTTCACCTTTCTCTGTGCTGCTGGCTATGCTGGACCGCACTGATTTCCCAGGTGTACGGATCGGGGAAAGGTCCAAACTACTGCCAGTGTCGCATCCGGAGGCATTGCACACCCGGCGTAGCTCTTCCCGGCGGTGCTGCTCAGCGCTGCCGCAAAACCGGAATGGAGGATCGCGACGGGACGCAGGAGACCTGAATGCCGCCTTTCATGCCGCTCCGGGCGAAACCTGGAGTGCAAAGGACCAGAAAATCCAGCCCATTGTCTCTGCTCACTGTTGCTACCAAAATGTATCACTACACTTTTCTGAGTTGAATTTCATCTGCCATGTGTCCACCCATTCCATCAGCCCGCCTATGTTCTCTTGAAGTCTATTACTATCTTCCCCACTTTTTACTTAACTTCCAAGTTTCATGTCATCTGCAAGTTTCAAAATTGTGTCCTGTACTCCCAAGTCCAAGTCATTAACGTATATCAAAAACAGCAGTGGTTGAAGCACTGAACCTTGGGGGACTGCACTCTATACCTCCCTCCAGTCCAGCCATTCACCACAACGCTCTGTTTTCTATCACTTATCCAATTTTGCATCCATGCTGCTACTGCCCCTTTTATCTCATGGGCTTCAATTCTGCTAACACGCCTAACGTGTGGTACTTTTTCCAATGCCTTTTGAAAGTCCATATTCATAACATCAACTGCACTGCCACATCTCGAGTACTGTGTACAGTTTTGGTCTCCTTATTTAAGGAGGGATATACTTGCATTGGAGGCAGTTCAGAGAAGGTTCACTAAGTTGATTCCTGAGATGAAGGAGTTGACTTATGAAGAAAGGTTGAGCGGGTTGGGCCTTTTCTCATTGGTGTTTAGAAGAATGAGAGGTGATCTTATTGAAACATGTAGATACTGAGGGGGCTCGACAAGGTAGATGCAGAGAGGATGTCTCCACTCGTGGGGGAATCTGGAACTAGGAGGCATAATTTAAGAATAAGGGGTCGCCCATTTAGAACTGAGATGAGGAGGAATTTCTTAGAGGGTTGTCAATCTGTGGAATTCTCTGCCCCAGAGATCTTTGGAGGTTGGGTCATTGAATATATTTAAGGTGGAGATAGAGAGATTTTTGAATGATAAGGGAATAAAGGGTTATAGAGAGCGGGCAAGGAAGTGGAGCTCAGTCCATGATCAGATCAGCCATGATCTTATTAAATGGCGGAGCAGGCTTGAGGGACCAAATGGCCTACTCCTGCTCCTATTTCTTATGTCCTTATGTTCTTCCCTTGTCCGCCCTCTCTGTTACCTCATCAAAAACTCAAACAAGTTGGTCAAACACGATTTGCCCTGAAGAAATCTGTATTGGCTCTCCTTTTAGTCCATGCTTATTTAAGTGGCTGTTAATTTTCTCCTGTATTATTGTTTCTAATAGCTTCCACATCACATGTAATTGCCAGGTTTATTCTGTTAAGGATGGAAGAACTCTACAAGACTGAGCTAAAACTGATGTGACCTTAGTCTCTTTAATACAACTCCAGAGTGCCTAAGCAGCATGGCAGAGAACCTTTTATACTCCCTTGCACGAGGTGTGCAGGTGACCCAACAGTTGCGCCTTCTGGTGGCAAGTCTTACACAGTTACAATGTTTACATACATAACATCACTACCACCCCCCCCCTCCCCCACAAAGTCTTTGATACAAATTATTTACAAGTTGAGATGATCCGGGGTCCTACACTCCCTGGTTGATCGTTCTGAGTTCAAACTCTGGCATGGGTGAGTCGGACCATTGTTGCACTGGGGCGTGGCTGGTCTGACAGGACCGTTGGGAATGGTGGGTTCATCCTCTTGATTGACAGCGAGGTTGATTGCTGGTTGGGTGTGTGTTGGTGGATCAATGATGGTGATGTCCTCTTCAGGTTGTTCCTGGTTGACGGTGAACCGCAGTTTGGTCTGATCCACATGCTTTCTGCACGTTTGTCCATTCAATAGACTATCAACACTCTATTCCCCTCCTTGGTCAAGACAGTACCAGCGACCCATTTAGGACCATGACCGTAATTCAGGACAAACACAGGGTCGTTAACATCAATGTCACGAGATACAGCCGCACGATTGTGGTACATGTTTTGCCGGTGGCGCCGGGTTTCCACATGATCATTTAGATCCGGGTGGACTAGGGAGAGCCTGGTTTTGAGTGTGTTCTTCATTAACAATTCTGCAGAGGGAACCCCAGTGAGCGAGTGAGGTCGCGTCCGATAGCTGAGTAGAACTCGAAATAAGCAGGTCTGCAAGGAACCTTCCATCACGCTTTTCAAGCTCTGCTTGATAGTTTGGACAGCCCGTTCCACTTGACCGTTTGATGCGGGCTTAAACGGGGCAGACCTGACATGCTTGATGCCATTGCGGGTCATAAACTTGTTGAATTCCGAGCTGGTGAAACACGGTCCATTGTCACTGACAAGGACGTCGGGCAAGCCATGGGTAGCGAACATAGCCCGGAGGCTTTCAATGGTGGATGTGCTGGATGACATGATTACACATTCAATCCATTTAGAATAAGCCTCCACTACAACTAAAAACATCTTTCCGAGAAAGTGGCCAGCAAAATCTATGTGGATCCTGGACCACGGTTTGGAGGGCCATGACCACAGACTCAATGGAGCCCCTTGCTGCATTGCTCAAATGTGAGCACATGTTGCACTGGTGTACACATGACTCTAAGTCTGACTCAATGCCGGGCCACCAAACATGCGACCTGGCTATAGCCTTCATCATGAGTATGCCTGGGTGGGTATTGCGTAGGTCGCGTATAAACGTTTCCCTGCCTTTTTTTTGGCAAAACCATACGATTACCCCATAAGAGACAATCCGACTGGATGGACATTTCATCTTTGCGTCGGTGAAATGGCTTAATTTCATCTTGCATTTCCCCGGGAACGGCTGACCAGTTCACATTGAGGATGCAACTTTTTACAAGTGATAGCACAGGATCCTGGCTGGTCCAGGTCCTGATCTGGCGAGCAGTGACGGGTGACCCCCTCGCTCTCAAAAACTTCCATGACCAGAAGCAAGTCTGCGGGATGCGCCATTTCCACCCTGGTAGTGGGCATTGGTAGCCGACTGAGGGCATCAGCACAGTTCACCGTGCCTGGTCTGTGGCGGATAACATAGTCATCGGCGGACAATGTTACTGCCCATCTTTGGATGTGGGACGAAGCATTGGTGTTTATAACTTTACTTTCTAAAAATAGCGAAATGAGCGGCTTGTGGTCGGTTTCAAGCTCAAACGGAAGTCCAAATAGATATTGGTGCATTTTCTTAACCCCATCTACACATGATAATGCCTCTTTCTCAACCATACTGTAGGCTCTTTCAGCCTTAGACAGACTTCTAGACGCGTATGCAACCGGTTGAAGTCTATTGACTCTGGATCAGTTCCTATGGACTGGACGGTAGCTAATGTAACACCACTTTTTAAAAAGGGAGAGAGAGAGAAAGCGGGTAATTATAGAACGGTTAGCCTGACATCAGTAGTGGGGAAAATGTTGGAATCAATTATTAAGGATGAAATAGAGCATTTGGAAACCAGTGACCGGATCGATCCAAGTCAGCATGGATTTATGAAGGGGCAGTCATGCTTGACAAATCTTCTGGAATTTTTTGAGGATGTAACTAGTAGAGTGGACATGGGAGAACCAGTGAATGTGGTGTATTTGGACTTTCAACAGGCTTTTGACAAGGTCCCACACAAGAGATTGATGTGCAAAATCAAAGCACATGGTATTGGGGGTAATATACTGACGTGGAGAGAGAACTGGTTGGCAGACAGGAAGCAGAGAGTCGGGATAAACGGGTCCTTTTCAGAATGGCAGGCAGTGACTAGTGGAGTGCCGCAGGGCTCAATGATTTAGATGAAGGAATTGAGTGTAATATCTCCAAGTTTGTAGATGACACTAAACTGGGTGGGGTTGTGAGCTGTGAGCGGGACGCTAGGAGGTTGCAGGGCGACTTGGGCAGGTTAGGTGAGTGGGCAAATGCATGGCAGATGCAGTATAATGTGGATAAATGTGAGGTTATTCACTTTGGGGGCTAAAACGCGAAGACAGAATATTATTTGAATGGCGGCAGATTAGGAAAAGGGGAGGTGCAGCGAGACCTGGGTGTCATGGTTCATCAGTCATTGAAAGTTGGCATACAGGTACAGCAGACGGTGAAGAAGGCAAATGGTATGTTGGCCTTCATAGCTAGGGGATTTGAGTTTAGGAGCAGGGAGGTCTTGCTGCAGTTGTACAGGGCCTTGGTGAGGCCTCACCTGGAATATTGTGTTCAGTTTTGGTCTCCTAATCTGAAGAAGGACGTTCTTGCCATTGAGGGAGTGCAGCGAAGGTTCACCAGACTGATTCCAGGGATGGCAGGACTGACATATGAGGAGAGACTAGATCAACTGGGCCTTTATACATTGGAGTTTAGAAGGATGAGAGGGGATCTCATAGAAACGTAAAAGATTCTGATGGGACGGGACAGGTTAGATGTGGGTAAAATGTTCCCGATGTTGGGGAAGTCCAGAACCAGGTGACAGTCTTGGGATAAGGGGTAGGCCATTTAGGACTGAGATGAGGGGAAACTTCTTCACTCAGAGTTGTTAACCTGTGGAATTCCCTGCCGCAGAGAGTTGTTGATGCCAGTTCATTGGATATATTCAAGAGGGAGTTAGATATGGCCCTTACGGCTAAGGGGATCAAGGGATATGGAGAGAAAGCAGGAAAGGGGTACTGAGGGATTGATCAGCCACGATCTTATTGAATGACGGTGCAGGCTCGAAGGGCTGAATGGCCTACTCCTGCACCTATTTTCTATGTTTCTATGCCCGATACATTGGTTTGCTGTAACACACAGCCTATCCCGTACGAAGATGCATCACAAGCTAGCACTAATCGTTTATACGGGTCACACATTACAAGTAACTTATAAGAACAAAGGAGGTTTCTGATCTTCTCAAAAACTGTCTCTCAAGATTTACCCAAAATCCAATCGTCACCCTTACGTAGCAACATGTGCAACGGTTCCAGCAAAGTGCTTATCCCGGGTAGAAAGTTACCAAAATAGTTGAGTCGTCCCAGGAACGAACGCAGCTCCGTCACATTCTGTGGTATCGGTGCATTCTTGATGGCCTCTGTCAGTTCCGCCCTTTGGTGGCAAGTCTTACACAGTTACAATGTTTACATACATAACATATTCTTCTCCTTTTTTGAACAAGGGTGTAATATTTGCAATCATCCAGTCCTCTGGCACCACCCCTGTATCCAAGGAGGATTGGAAGATTGTGGCCAGCATCTCTGCAATTTTTACTTCCCTCAACAACCTAGAATGCATCCCATCCGGATTGGGTGACGTATCCACTTTAAGTACTGCCAACCTTTCACGTACCTCCTCCTTATCTATTTTTATCTCATCCAGTATCCTAGCAACCGCAACAACAACAACTTGTATTTATATAGTACCTTTAACGTAGTGAAACGTCCCAAGGCGCTTCATAGGAGTATTATGAGATTAAAAATTTGACACCGAGCCGCATTAGGGCAGGAAGCTTGGTCAAAGAGGTAAGTTTTAAGGAATGGATTGAAGGAGGGTAGCGAGGCGGAGAGGTTTAGGCAGGGAATTCCAGAGCTTACGGCCTAGGCAACAGAAGACACGGCTACCAATGATTGAGCGATTATAATCGGGGGTGCTCAAAGGGCAGAATTAGAGGAGCGCGGACATCTCGGGGGAAGTGGGCAGGGTTTGTGTGGCTGGAGGAGATTACAGAGATAGGGAAGGGTGAGGCCACGGAGGGATTTGAAGACCGGGATGAGAATTTTGAAATTGAGGTATTGCTTAACCAGGAGCCAATGTAGGTCAGCGACCATAGCGGGTGAGGGGTGAGCGAGTTAGGACACGGGCAGCCGAGTTTTGGATCATCTCTTGTTTACGTAGGGTAGAATGGGGGAAGCCAGCCAGGAGTGCGTTGGAATAGTCAAGAAACATAGAAAATAGATGCAGGGGTAGGCCATTTGGCCCAATGAGCCTGCACCGCCATTCAATAAGATCATGACTGATCATTCAACCTCAGTACCCCTTTCCTGCTTTCTTTCCATACCCCTTGATCCCTTTGGCCGTAAGGGCCATATCTAACTCCCTTTTGAATATATCTAACAAACTGGCCTCAAGAACTCTCTGCGGGATAGAATTCCACAGGTTAACCACTCTCTGAGTGAAGAAGTTTCTCCTCTTCTCGGTCCTAAATGGCTTACCTCTTATTCTTAGACTGTGACCCCTGGTTCTGGAACTCCCCAGCAACGGGAAAATTCTTCCTGCCTCTAACCTGTCCAATCCTATCAGAATTTTATGTTTCTATGAGATCCCCTCTTATTCTTCTAAACTCCAGTGGATACAAGCCTAGTTGATCCAGTCTTTCCTCATATGTCAGTCCTGCCATCCCGGGAATCAATTTGGTGAACCTTCGCTGTACTCCCTCAATAGCAAGAACGTCCTTCCTCAGATTAGGAGACCAAAACTGAACACACTATTCCAGGTGTGGCTTCACCAAGACTCTGTACAACTGCAGTAAGACCTCCCTGCTCCTATACTCAAATCCTCTAGCTATGAAGGCCAACATGCCATTTGCTGCCTTTACCACCTGCTGTACCTGCATGCCAAACTTCAATGACTGATGTACCATGACACCCAGGTCTCGTTGCACCTACCCTTTTCCTAATCTGTCACCATTCAGATAATATTCTGTCTTCCTGTTTTAGCCCCCAAAGTGGATAACCTCACATTTGTCCACATTATGCTGCATCTGCCATGCATTTTCCCACTCACCTAACCGGTCCAAGTCACCCTGCAGCCTCTTAGCATCCTCCTCTCAGCTCACAACGCCACCCAGCTTAGTGTCATCTGCAAACTTGGAGATACTACATTCAATTCTTTCATCTAAATCATTGATGTATATTGTAAATAGCTGGGGTCCCAGCACTGAACCTTGTTGCACCCCACTGGTTATTCCCTGCCATTCTGAAAAGGACCCGTTTATTCAGACTCTCTGCTTCCTGTCTGCCAACCAGTTCTCTATCCACGGCAGTACATTACCCCCAATACCATGTGCTTTAATTTTGCACACTAATCTCTTGTGTGGGACCTTGTCAAAAGCCTTTTGAAAGTCCAAATACACCACATCCACTGGTTCTCCCTTGTCCACTCTACTAGTTACATCCTCAAATAATTCTAGAAGATTTGTCAAGCATGATTTCCCTTTCATAAATCCATGCTGACTAGGACCGATCCTGTCACTGCTTTCCAAATGCGCTGCTATTTCATCTTTAGTAATTGATTCCAACGGGGTATGGGCAACCTTCTCTACAAGGGGTAAACCTGCTCGTTTACCGTAGCTTTGCCAATGTCCTCTTCCTTGGTAAACGTGGATGCAAAATACTCATTTAGTACCTCAGTCATGCTTTCTGCCTTCACCACGAGACTATTTTGGTCCCTAATCGGCCCCACCGCTCCTCTGACAACTCTTCCTGTTTAATATGCCTACAGAAGACCTTTGGATACCCTCTTATATTAGCCGCCAATCTATTCTTGTACTGTCTCTTTGCCCCTTTTATTTCCTTTCTCTCTTCTCCCCTACTTGTTATAGTCAGCCTGATTCTCCCTTGTATGCCCTAACTATAACCTTCCAAAGTTCTCTCAATTTGGGACCTATTCTTTAGATTGGAAAATTGCGCTATTTGAGCAAGATGAGAGAGGGAAACCAGGAAATTATAGACCAGTTAGCCTACCATCTGTTGTCAGAAAATTACTAATCTATAATTAAACATGTTGGGCGCAATTTTCCCCAAAGCTGTTTTGTTGTGTAGTTGAAGAGTTTCGCCCATTTTTTGGGAGCCCAACTACGTCAAAAAAAAATCATCCCACTTTCCCCATTTGAATTGTTCATTTTGGCACCGCCTAGTCTGTTCTTTAGCTTTGGGGGTGGAGCCTAAGATTACGCCAAAAAGATCGAGTGGCCAGGGTAACAAGGGACACACTGCAGGCTGAGGCTGGAAAATGAAACATACAACACATTCTGGCCAGCTCACAGCAACCTGCACAAGCACATTGCAGCAGCATTCCATCATTAAAATATTAGTGTTTATGCCAAAAGTCTATCCTCCCCTCCCGGTGACGTTCCTAACCATGGCCGAAAGGCTTCCCTCCCCTCCCAGTGCCGATGCCAGTTACCGCTGCTAACCCTGGCCGAAGGGCCTCCCGATGCCGGTTGCTGCTGCTAGCCCTGGTGAAAGGGCCTCCCAGTGCCGGGTGCCACTCCTAACTTTGGCTGAAAGGCTTCTCTACCCTCCCGGTGCCCGGTGCTGCTCCTAACCCTGGCCGCAAGGCCCCCTCCCCGCCTCTGCTGCTGCTGTCTGGGCCGTGGAACGGCAACTGCTGCACTGATTCTCTTACCTGTGCCGATTTTGTTAACTGCCCAGAAGGTTTTTACAGAGTGGTCACATATGACGTCCTAAGAAAAATTGGAATAAATCAGAGCTGGCCAAACTTGCTTACGCCCCCAATGAATCTTTTTTAAAAAAAAATCCGAGTTAAGTGAATTACACTAGCGTAGAAACTTTGGGGAAACTTGGATATTTTAATTTACTCAAAAGAAAATGGGGCATGACAAAAAAACGGCACAGATAATTGGGGAAAATTGAGCCCAGAGTGACTGAACACCTTGAAAAAATGTAGCTGATCAGAGAGAGCCAGCATGGATTTGTAAAGGGTGGGTTATCCTTGACGAACCTGAATAAATTTTTTGAAGAGGTGACTGTAGTCATCATCATCATCGGCAGTCCCTCAAAATCGTGGAAGACTTTGAATATAGTAGCGGACAGGGGAATGTATATGGATATTGTTTATATGGACTTCCAGAAGGCTTTCCATAAAGTCTCTCATAAGAGACTGTTAGCTAAAGTTGAAGCGCATGGAATTGAAGGCAAATTATTGACCTGGTTAGGAAATTGGATGAGCAGCAGGAGACAGAGAATAGGGATAATGGGCAGATACACTATTAATAATGATTTTTTTATTTATATAGCACCTTTAACGTAGTAAAACGTCCCAAGGCGCTTCACAGCAGTGTTACAAGACAAAACAGATAAATTTGACACCAAGCCACAAAAGATGCAGATGACCAAAAGCTTGGTTAAAGAGAGAGGTTTTAAGGAACATCTTAATGGAGGAAAAAGAGGTGGAGAGGTTTAGGCAGGGAGTTCCAGAGCTTCGGGCCCAAACAGCTGAAGGCACAGCCACTGATGATTGAGCAGTTATAATGAGGGATGTTCGAGGGCAGAATTTGAGGAGCGCAGACATCTTGTGGGGTTGTGAGGCTGAAAAAGATTAGAGATAGGGTGGGGCAAGGCTATGGAGTGATTTGTAAACAAGGATGAGAATTTTGAAATCGAGGCGTTGTTTAACCAGGAGCCAATGTAGGTCAGAAAGCACAGGGGTGATGGGTGATCGTGACTTGATGCGATTTAGGACACGGGCTGCTGAGTTTTGGATGACCTCAAGTTTACGTAGTGTAGAATGTGGGAGGCCAGCCAGGAGTGAGGTTGGAGTAGTCAAGTCTAGAGGTAACAAAGGCATAAATGAGGGTTTCAGCAGCAGAAGAGCTGAGGCAGGGGCGGAGGCGGGCAATGTTACGGAGGTGGAAAAAAGAGGTTTTAGTTATGCCATGGATATGTGGCTTGAAACTCATTTCAGGGTCAAATATGACACCGAGGTTGCAAACACTCTTGTTCACCCTCAGATTGATGCTAGGGAGAAGGATGGAGTCAGTGGTTCGTGAACGCAGTTTGTGGCGGGGACCAAAGATAATGGCTTCTGTCTTCCCAATATTTAATTGGAGAAAATTTCTGCTCATCCAGTACTGGATGTCAGACAAGCAATCTGACTATTTAGATACCAGGCAGGGGTTGAGAGAAGTGATGGAGAGGTAGAGCTGGGTGTCTTCAGCGTACATGTGGCTCCTTGTTTTCAGATGATATCGCCATGGGGCAGCAAATAAGAGGGGAGGAAGGACTGATCCTTGGGGGACACCAGAGGTGACAATGCAGGAGTGGGAAGAGAAGCCATTGCAGGAGATTTTCTAGCTACGATTAAATGGATAAGAATGGAATCAGGCGAGTACATTCCCACCTAGCTGGACGATGATGGAGAGGCATTGGATGTAATTGGCAGGATGTGACAAGTGGTGTCCCATGTGGATCTGTGTCGGGGCTTCAACTATTCAATATATTTAATAATGACTTAGATGATGGGATAAAAAGCCTCATATGCAAGTTTGCCGATGATACAAAGATAGACAATTTAAATGGAAGTATAAAATTAAAAAGATATTAATGGATTAAGCAAATGGGCAAAACTGTGGCAAATGGATTTCAATGTAGGCAATTGTGAGGTCATCCACTTTGGTCCTAAAAAAAATAGGGCAGTGTACTTTTTAAATGGTGAAAAGCTAGAAGCAGTGGAGGTCCAAAGAGACTTGGGGGTCCATGTACATAGATCATTAAAATGTCATGGACAGGTACAGAAAATAATCAAAATGGCTCATGGAATTTTGGCCTTTATATCGAGAGGACTAGAATACAAAGGGGTAGAAGTTAGGCTACAGCTATTCAAAGCCCTGGTTGGACCACGCTTGGAATAATGTGAGCAGTTCTGGGCACCACACCTTAGGAAGCATATATTGGCCTTGGGAGTGCAGCCTAGATTTACTAGAATGATGCCTAGATTCCAAAGGTTAAATTACCAAGGAGAGATTACCCAAACTAGGGTTGTATTCACTGGAATTTAGAAGGTTAAGTAGATTTTTTTATTAGTTCATGGGATGTGGGCGTCGCTGGTGATGCCAGCATATTTATTGCCCATCCCCAATTGTCCTTGAGAAGGTAGTGGTGAGCCGCCGCCTTGAACCGATGCAGTCTATGTGGTGAAGGTACTCCCACAGTGCTGTTACAGAGGGAGATCCAGGATTTTGACCCAGCGACAATAAAGTAATGATGATATAGTTCCAAGTGTGGATGGTGTATAACTTGGAAGGGAACTTGCAGGTGATGGTGTTCTCATGCACCTGCTGCCCTTGTCCTTCTAGTTGGTAGAGGTCGCAGGTTTGGGAGGCGCTATCGAAGAAGCCTTGGCAAGTTGCTGCAGTGCATCTTGTAGTCTTGTAGATGGTGCACACTGCAGCCACAATGCGCCGGTGGTAGAGGGAGTGAATGTTTAAGGTGGTGGATGGGGTGTCAATCAAGCTGATTGCTTTGTTCTGGATGGTGTCGAGCTTCTTGAGTGTTGTTGGAGCTGCACTCATCCAGGCAAGTGGAAAGTATTCTATCACACTCCTGACTTGTGCCTTGTAGATGGTGGAAAGGCTTTGGGGAGTCGGGAGGTAAGACACTGTGATTGCATTGAAGTTTGCAAGATATTAAGGGGAACAGATAGAGTAGATAGAGAGAAACCATTTCTGCTGGTTGGGGATTTTAGGACTGGGGGCATCGTCTAAAAATTAGAGCCATGCCTTTTAGGAGTAAAAGTAGGAAACACATCGACATGCAACGGGTGAAAGAAGTTTGGAACTCTCTTCGGCAAACAGCAATTGATAGATAAATTGTTAATTTTAAATCTGAGTTTAATAGATTTTTGTTAACCAAAGGTATTCAAGGATATGAGGCAACGCTGGGTATATGGAGTTAGGTCACAGATCAGCCATGATCTCATTGAATGGCGGAACAGGCTCGAGCGGCTAAATGGCCTACTCCTGTTCCTGTGTATTATCAAGCTGACCCCTTTTTTCATATGCCCCCTTTTTCCGCTTCATCTTATGCTCTTAACTCCTTATTCATTCAGGGAGCTCAGGCTTTGGTGACCCTCCATTTACCCTTTGTAGGAATTTACCTAGACTGTACCCGAACCATCTCCTCTTTAAAGGCCGCCCAGTGCTCCATTACATTTCTGCCTTCCAGTTTTTGACTTCAATTTATCCAGGCCAGATTCCTCCTCAATTCGCTAAAATTAGCATTCCTCCAGTTAAGTATTTTTATTCTAGATCGCTCCTTGTCCTTCTTGATAACTAATCTAAACATTATGATCCTAGGATCACTATTCCCGAGATGCTCCCCCACTGTGACGTATCCACTTGACCCACTTCTTTTCCCAGGACTAGATCTTGCAATACCTTCATCCTCGTTGGGCAGGATGCATACTGATCAGGAAAATTCTCCTGAACACACTTCAGAAATTCCTCCCCTTCTCTGCCCTTAACACAATCACTGCCCCATTATCACAACTTTATAATTCTTGCACCTCTCAGTAATTTCATTGCAAATCTAGAAGGACAAGGGCAGCAGGTGCATGGGAACACTATCACCTGCAAGTTCCCTTCCAAGTTATATACCATCCGCACTTGGAACTATATCATCGTTCCTTCATTGTCGCTGGGTCAAAATCCTGGATCTCCATCGGTAACAGCACTGTGGGAGTACCTTCACCACACGGACTGCATCGGTTGAAGAAGGCTGCTCACCACTACCTTATCAAGGACAATTGGGGATGGGCAATAAATGCTGGCCTTGCCAGCGATGCCCACATCCCATGAACTATTTTTTTAAAACTACTTAACGGTCTAAATTCGAGTGAATACAACCCTAGTTTGGGTAATCTCTCCTTGTAATTTAATCCTTGGAATCTAGGCATCATTCTAGTAAATCTACGCTGCACTCCCTCCAAGGCCAATATATGCTCCTCTATCTCCTTCCCTATTTGGCGGTCTATAAAATACACCAATAGCGTAATGGCTCCCTTTATTGTTTCCCAACTCCAACCAAATAGATGCTGCCTTTGATCCCTCAAGGATTTTCTCTCTAGCACTGAAATATTTTCCTTAATCAAAACTGCTACCTGCACCTTTTTTTTTCTTTCCCTATCTTTCCTGACTACCTTATATCTGGGAATATTAAGCATCCAATCCTCGCCTTTTCTGAGCCAGGTCTCAGTTATTGCTGCTACATCATATTTCCACGTGGCTAATTGTGCCTGCAGCTCAACAACCTTATTAACCACACTTTGTGCATTTACACACATGCACTCTAAACCTAACTTAGACCTCTTTGTATTTTCTATGCTCTCACCTAATTTTGTATTATTTCTAACTCTAATTGTCTCTCCCAGACCTCTCTGCACCTTGTTTCCACTTTTTAGTACTACATCTTGGTGCCCAATCTGAATTTGGTCTTCCCAATGTAGTGGAAACTACACTTTGAGCTGCGGGTACAGTATTCTCAATTGGAAGAACATCGCCACTTGCACTGGCTCTGAACTTAGCAATGCCTGGTTGCTGGGTAATAAGAAAATAATCCCTTTTCAACTCTGCTTCAGCTGAAGTCTTGTGTTCTGCTCCATCCCCACTCCAGTTCCTATTTTGTCTAACTGCTCTGCTCCCTGCCCCCATTCTGAATTTACTGCCAGACTGCTTCAATCTTCTCTCCACATTTTACTCCCTGACCCTTACCCCAGACTGCTGCACAATCCATGTGAGAGTTGGATATTTGGTATAATGCTATTGTGCAGTTTTGTTCCTGTTTGAAATGCCACTCAAAGCGACACCATGGGCAAAACTGTGGTAAATGGCTTTCAATGTGTGAGGTCATCCACTTTGGATAGATCAGAATACTTTCTAAATGGTGAAAAGCTAGAAATAGTGGAGATCCAAAGAGACTTGGGTCCAAATACATAGATCATTAAAATGTCATGGACAGAGACAGAAAATAATCAAAGAGGTTAACGGAATGCTGGCCTTTATATCTAGAGGACTAGAATACAAGTGGGTAGAAGTTACGCTACAGCTATTAAAAGTCCTGGTTAGACCGCACCTGGAGTACTGTGAGCAGTTCTGGGCACCACACACAGGAAGAATATATTGGCCTTGGAGGGAGTACAGTGTAGATTTACCAGAATGATATCCGGACTCCAAGGGTTAAATTACAAAAGGAGATTGCACAAACTAGGGTGGTATTCCTGGAATTTAGATGGTTAAGCAGTGATTTGATTGAACTTATCAAGATATTAAGGGGAACTGATAGGATAGATGGAGAGAAACCATTTCTGTTGGTTTGGGAGTCTAGGACTAGGACAAAGCCGGGCATTTCAGGAGTGAGTTAGGAAACACTTCTACATACAAAGAGTGGTAGAAGTTTGGAACTCTCTTCCGCAAATGGCATTTGATGCTTGGTCAATTGTTAATTTGAAATCTGAGGTTGATAGATTTTTGTTAACCAAAGCTGTTAAAGTATATGAGGCAAAAGCGGGCATATGGAGTTAGATCACAGATTAACCATGATATTGACTGGCAGGTCAGGCTTGAGGGGCTAAATGGCCTAATTGTGTTCCTATTAGGATTATGTGGTATGGTGAGCTAGATAATTAATGTGGTCCCAAAGCTTAAATATTTTTGACACATACATTTAACACACGCTAATATATCTTTTTATGCTGTGAAACTTTTATATTGAAGGAGGAAATGGCGGAACTCAAAGCTCAGCTTTATTTGATGGAGAAGGAAAAGAAAGCACTTGAACTGAAGCTGAGCACTCGAGAAGCCCAGGAGCAAGCCTACTTAGTGCATATTGAACACCTGAAATCAGAGGTAGAAGAACAAAAGGAGCAACGCACGCGATCTGTCAGCTCAACCAGCAGCGGAGGAAAGGATAAACAAGTCAAAGTAAATTTCACCATTCGTCCAGTTGATAAGTGCAATGCAAGAAACATGATAATATAACACTGATGCTGTTTAGTAATTCTATCAGTCGACAAGTATACACTGAGCTAGAAAAGAACTACTGACTCTGAACCTGCTGATGCCAACTGCAATATTTTCCTCAATAATTCTCTTCTCCTAGCCTCTTAATCATTTACTGTACCTCAATCATGCACTCATTCTGTTTTCTACTGACACGTATTGTTTTTAATCTGCCTCTTATTGTGAAACTGTAGACATCGTCAGGCTGTCACTTTTAGAGTTAATAAATCTTACGAGACCTCACTGTAAAGCTGGGTTTTATTATGCTAAAATTTAGGCGCATTATCTTTCTCTTTTTACTTTATTCCCTCCCTATAAACACACAAGCACTCATTGACACACATGCACAAACTACAGAAGAAAAGATGTAGAGAAACATATCACAAGATTACAAATAATTGTTGTCATGACATTAATCTTTAATATTTTACTTGGTGGCGATGTCAATAATTATAGTACTTCTAAGGACAATCAATGGTATTCCTCCAAGATGAGCCATCTCTCTGTCTCCCACCCTCATGCTCTGTACATCAAGATTTTTCTTTATTTGTGTGCTTGTGAAACTTTTCTCCTTTTCATTTCCAGCCCCTCCCACATATCTCTCCACAAACCTCCCTTTTCATCTACCACTTCAATTTAACTTTAAACCATTTAAAACTCACTTTGTTCCTGTTGAAACTTTTTTTTTAATCAATCTTGCCATTCTTTCTCAATCTTTGCAGTAAATTGAACCGCAAGGCTGTCCAGGCATTATGAAATCCAGTGAAAGTTGTTTATTCACATCCTGTGTTTACGATGCCTTGATAGCATCACCACGTGGCACTTTCATATTTGGGAGTGGAGGAGAAATTTACACAAGGCTGCTGGGAAGGAAGACAAAAGGGTTTAATTAGGAGAGGGAAAATAGAGTATGAGAGGAAGCTTGCTGGGAACATAAAAACTGCAAAAGCTTCTATAGATATGTGAAGAGAAAAAGATTAGTAAAGACACACATAGATCCCTTGCAAGTTTTTATGTTCCCAGCAAGCTTCCTCTCATACACTATTTTCCCCCTCCTAATTAAACCCTTTGTCCTCCTTCCCAGCAGCCTTGTGTAAATTTCTCCTTCACTCCCAAATATGGGAGTGCCATGTGGTGAAGCTATCAAGGCATCAGGTGATTTTATAATGGGGAACAAAGAAATGGCAGACCAATTGAACAAATACTTTGGTTCTGTCGTCACGAAGGAAGACACAAATAACCTTCCGGAAATACTAGGGGACCGAGGGTCTAGTGAGAAGGGGGAACTGAAGGAAATCCTTATTAGTCAGAAAATTGTGTTAGGGAAATTGATGGGATTGAAGGCCGATAAATCCCCAGGGCCTGATAGTATGCATCCCAGAGTACTTAAGGAAGTGGCCCGAGAAATGGTGGATGCATTGGTGATCATTTTCCAACAGTCTATCAACTCTGGATCAGTTCCTATGGACTGGAGGGTAGCTAATGTAACACCACTTTTTAAGAAAGGACAGAGAGAGAAAACGGGGAATTATAGACCGGTTAGCCTGTCATCAGTAGTGGGGAAAATGTTGGAATCAATTATTAAAGCTGAAATAGCAGCGCATTTGGAAAGCAGTGACCGGATCGATCCAAGTCAGCATGGGTTTATGAAAGGGAAATCATGCTTGACAAATCTTCTGGAATTTTTTGAAGATGTAACTAGTAGAGTGGACAAGGGAGAACAAGTGGATGTGGTGTATTTGGACTTTCAAAAGGCTTTTGACAAGGTCCCACAAGAGATTGGTGTGCAAAATTAAAGCACATGGCATTGGGGGTAATGTATTGACATGGATAGAGAACTGGTTGGCAGTCAGAAAGCAGAGAGTCGGGATAAACGGGTCCTTTTCAGAATGGCAGGCAGTGACTAGTGGGGTGCCGCAGGGCTCAGTGCTGGGACCCCAGCAATTTACAATATACATCAGTGATTTAGATGAAGGAATTGAGTGTAATATCTCCAAGTTTGCAGACGACACTAAGCTGGGTGGCGGTGTGAGCTGTGAGGAGGATGCTCAGAGGCTGCAGGGTGACTCGGACAGGTTAGGTGAGTGGGCAAATGCATGGCAGATGCAGTATAATGTGGATAAATGAGGTTATCCACTTTAGTGGCAAAAACACAAAGGCAGAATATTATCTGAATGGCGGCAGATTAGAAAAAGAGGAGGTGCAACGAGGCCTGGGTGTCATGGTACATCAGTCATTAAAAGTTGGCATGCAGGTACAGCAGGCGGTGAAGAAGTCAAATGGCATGTTGGCCTTCATAGCTAAGGGATTTGAGTATAGGAGCAGGGAGGTCTTACTGCAGTTGTACAGGGCCTTGGTGAGGCCACACCTTGAACATTGTGTTCAGTTTTGGTCTCCTAATCTGAAGAAGGGCGTTCTTGCTATTGAGGGAGTGCAGCGAAGGTTCACCAGACTGATTCCCGGGATGGCAGGACTGACATATGAGGAGAGACTGGATCGACTGGGCCTGTATTCACTGGAGTTTAGACGGATGAGAGGAGATCTCATAGAAACATATAGAATTCTGACAGGACTGGACAGGTTAGATGCAGGAAGAATGTTCCCGATGTTGGGGATGTCCAGAACCAGGAGCCACAGTCTAAGGATAAGGAGTAAGCCATTTATGACCGAGATGAGGAGAAACTATTTCACTCAGAGTTGTTAACCTGTGGAATTCTCTACTGCAGAGAATTGTTGATGCCAGTTCATTGGATACATTCAAGAGGGAGTTAGATATGGCCCTTACGGCTAAAGGGATCAAGGGGTATGGAGAGAAAGCAGGAAAGGCGTACTGAGGTGAATGATCAGCCATGATCTTATTGAATGATGGTGCAGGCTTGAAGGGCCGAATGGCCTACTCCTGCACTTATTTTCTATGTCCTCTGTTTCCACTAGGACATGTTTCTTTTAATCTCTGCTGTGCCAATATAACCCAAATTCTGTCCATTCATTTGTGCATTTTGGCTATTGCTCTGCAAGAGCCCATCATTTTTCTTCCTCTTTTGGCCCCTCTTGGGCCCTTCTCTGCTGTCTCATTCCCTTCTTGTCACCCAGTCATGCTAACTTTAATTTCCCCTGGTTATTTCCCCCTTTCCCCCACCTCCTCAATCTTTACCTCAACCCATCAATACTTTTCTATCTTCATACACTCCTGCTACATTCCTGGCTTGAAATCCCCTTGGATAATCTCCCAGCTACCATCTGTGCCACTCTCAGCATTCTCTAAAGGGCCTATCAAGGTACCTGTCGCTGCATCCTTACGAGCAGCAACCCCAACTGCCCCATTCTCCTCTTGCTGGCCTTTCTGCCTACTAAATCTCGCAACCTCCTTCACCTCACTCACTGTACCCACTACTGCCGCCTTGGACTCTACCAACGGGCCAACAATCCGTACACCAATGCATTTCCCTCCAGACTGTCAATTCATTCACAAATAATTTCCTTTACATATACAACCTTACTGTGAATTATTGCATTGACATTCTGGTTGTGACTGAAACTTGGCTTAGGGGTGACAACAACATGCCTTTTATAGCTTGTTAAAGCCTTCCATTCGTGCTGTGCTTTCCACCACGTGCCCCCCGCCCAAACTGTATGTGGTGGTGTAGCCCTCATCACCAAATCATACCTTAATCTCTCCCTCTGCTCCTCTCGTCCTTTCATCTCCTCTGAGCCTATGCAGGGAGACAGAGGGAAATAAAATGAGGGCAGAAGCAAAAGATAGAAAGGAGAATAGTAAAATGGAGGGCAGAGAAACCCAAGGCAAAAAACAAAAAGGGCCACATTACAGCAAAATTCTTAAGGGACAAAGAGTGTTAAAAAGACAAGCCTGAAGGCTCTGTGCCTCAATGCGAGGAGTATTCGTAATAAGGTGGATGAATTAACTGCGCAGGCGGCTATTAACGATTATGATATAATTGGGATTACGGAGACATGGCTCCAGGGTGACCAAGGCTGGGAACTCAACATCCAGGGATATTCAACATTCAGGAAGGATTGACAGAAAGGAAAAGGAGGTGGGACAGCGTTGCTGGTTAAAGAGGAAATTAACGCAATAGTAAGAAAGGACATTAGCTTGGATGATGTGGAATCTGTATGGTTAGAGCTGCGGAATACCAAAGGGCAGAAAATGATCGTGGGAATTGTGTACAGACCACCAAACAGTAGTAGTGAGGTTGGGGATGGCATCAAACAAGAAATTAGGGATGCATGCAATAAAGGTACAGCAGTTATCATGGGCGACTTTAATCTACATATAGATTGGGTTAACCAAGTTGGTTGCAATGTGGTGGAGGAGGATTTCCTGGAGCATATTAGGGATGGCTTTCTAGATCAATATGTCGAGGAACCAACTAGAGAGTTGGCCATCCTAGACTGGGTATTGTGTAATGAGAGAGGACTAATTAGCAATCTTGTTGTGCGAGGCACCCTGGGGAAGAGTGACCATAATATGGTAGAATTCTTTATTAAGATGGAGAGTGACAGTGTTAATTCAGAGACTAGGGTCCTGAACTTAAGGAAAGGTAACTTTGATGGTATGAGACGTGAATTGGCTAGGATAGACTGGCAAATGATACTTAAAGGGTTGACAGTGGATAGGCAATGGCAGACATTTATAGATCACATGGATGAACTTTAACAATTGTACATCCCTGTCTGGAGTAAAAATAAAACTGGGAAGGTGGCTGAACCGTGGCAAACAAGGGAAATTAGGGATAGTGTTAAATCCAAGAAAGAGGTATATAAATTGGCCAGAAAAAGCAGCAAACCTGAGGACTGGGAGAAATTTAGAATTCAGCAGAGGAGGACAAAGGGTCTAATTAGGAGGAGGAAAATAAAGTATGAGAGGAAGCTTGCAGGGAACAATACTGACTGCAAAAGCTTCTATAGATATGTGAAGAGAAAAAGATTAGTGAAGACCAACGTAGGTCCTTTGCAGACAGAATCAGGTGAATTTATAATGGGGAACAAAGAAATGGCAGACCAATTGAACAAATACTTTGGATCTGTCTTCACTAAGGAAGACACAAATAACCTTCCGGGAATACTAGGGGTTCGAGTGTCTAGTGAAAAGAAAGAACTGAAGGAAATCTTTATTAGTCAGGAAATTGTGTTCAGGAAATTGATGGGATTGAAGGCCGATAAATCCCCAGGGCCTGATAGGCTGCATCCCAGAGTACTTAAGGAAGTGACCCTAGAAATAGTGGATGCATTGGTGATCATTTTCCAACATTCTATTGACTCTGGATCAGTTGCTATGGACTGGAGGGTAGCTAATGTAACACCACTTTTTAAAAAAGGAGGGAGAGAGAAAACAGGGAATTATAGACCGGTTAGCCTGACATCAGTAGGTGGGGAAAATGTTGGAATCAATTATTAAAAATGAAGTAACAGCGCATTTGGAAAGCGGTGACAGGATCGATCCAATTCTGCATGGATTTATGAAAGGGAAATCATGCTTGACAAATCTTCTAGAATTTTTTGAGGTTGTAACTAGTAGAGTGGACTGCATCATAGAGATTGCCTACTTGCACCTCTAGCATCGCCTGTCTCCACCTCTGCCTTGGCTGATCTGCTGTTGAAACCCCCACCCCTGCTTTTGTCATCTCCAAACTCAACTGTTTCCAATGTTCTGCTACCTTTTATCATCCAGCCCCGTAAACATCAGTTGATCCAAAACTCTGCAGCGCATAATCTATCCTTCACCAGATCACGCTCACTTAATGCACCTGGCTGACCTACATTTTCTCCTGATGCTCCAATGCCTCAAATTTGAAAATCTCATGTTTAATTATCATTACAGCCTTGCCCCTCTCTATTTCTGTCTCCTCCAGCCCTACAAATCTCCCAGAACTATCTGTTCCTCCGATTTTGGCCTCTTGTGCATCCCCCCCATCCTCATTCCATCGTTGGTGACCGTGCCTTTAGCCGTCTGGCCTTCATGCTCTAAATTTCCTTCCCCAAACTCCTCTGACTCTCCACTTCCCTCTCTCCAACTCCCTTCTTCATTAAATGCTCTCTGTAAAATCCATCTCTTGATCAAGCTTTTGGTCATCCCTTTTACTATCTCCTCCTTTGCCTCAACGACCATTTTTGTCTGATTATTCTTGAGTGAATTGACTCGGGATGTTTTTCCATGTTAATGGCTCTATGTAATTGCAAGTTGTTACTGGTAACGATGTTGAAGAGGTGCAAGGACAGGCATTCATAGATTAGATCATAAAATACCAACATTATTTTGTTCTCCCAATGGTTTTGGCAGAAGTCTGAGATTACCATATAAACTTGTGTGTAAGATAATGTTCTTTGCTTCTAGAAGGAGAAAACTATTGAAATTACCTGTAGTTTGAGAAATAAACACTAGTGGCATATTTTGTTTTTATACTTTTATTAACGAATGCCCCTCGCATTGACAGCTAATGTAACCCCACTTTTTAAAAAAGGAGGGAGAGAGAAAACGAGTAATTATAGACCAGTTAGCCTGACATCAGTAGTGGGGAAAATGTTGGAATCAATCATTAAGGATGAAATAGCAGCACATTTGGAAAGCAGTGATAGGATTGATCCAAGTCAGCATGGATTTATGAAAGGGAAATCATGCTTGACAAATCTTCTGGAATTTTTTGAGGATGTAACTAGTAGAGTGGACAAGGGAGAACCAGTGGATGTGGTGTATTTGGACTTTCAAAAGGCTTTTGACAAGATCCCACAAGAGATTGGTGTGCAAAATTAAAGCACATGGTATTGGGGGTAATGTATTGACGTGGATAGAGAACTGGTTGGCAGTCAGGAAGCAAAGAGTAGGAATAAACGGGTCCTTTTCAGAATGGGAGGCAGTGACTAGTGAGGTGCCACAAGGTTCAGTGCTGGGACCCCAGCTATTTACAATATACATTAATGATTTAGACGAAGGAATTGAATGTAATATCTCCAAGTTTGTAGATGACTCTAAGCTGGATGGCAGTGTGAGCTGTGAGGAGGATGCTAAGAGGCTGCAAGGTGACTTGAACAGGTTAGGTGAGTGGGCAAATGCATCGCAGATGTAGTATAATGTAGATAAATGTGAGGTTATCCACTTTGGTGGCAAAAACAGGAAGGCAGAATATTATCTGAATAACGGCAGCTTAGGAAAAGGGGAGGTGCAACGAGACCTGGGTGTCATGGTACATCAGTCATTGAAAGTTGGCATGCAGGTACAGCAGGCGGTGAAGGAAAATGGCATGTTGGCCTTCATAGCGAGAGGAATTGAGTATAGGAGCAGGGAGGTTTTACTGCAGTTGTACAGGGCCTTGGTGAGGCCACACCTTGAATATTGTGTTCAGTTTTGGTCTCCTAATCTGAAGAAGGACATTCATGCTATTGAGGGAGTGCAGCGAAGGTTCACCAGACTGATTCCCGCGATGGTAGGACTGACATATGAAGAAAGACTGGATCGACTGGGCTTATATTCACGAAGAGTGAGAGGGGATCTCATAGAAACATATAAAATTCTGATTGGATTGGACAGGTTAGATGCAGGAAGAATGTTCCGGATGTTGGGGTAGTCCAGAACCAAAGGTTACAGTCGAAGGATAAGGGGTAAGCCATTTAAGACCGAGATGAGGAGAAACTTCTTCACTCAGAGAATTGTGAACCTGTGGAATTATCTACCACAGAAAGTTGTTGAGGCCAGTTCGTTAGATATATTCAAAAGGGAGTTCGATGTGGCCCTTACGGCTAAAGGGGTCAAAGGGTATGGAGAGAAAGCAGGAACGCGGTACTGAAGTTGCATGATCAGCCATGATCATATTGAATGGTGGTGCAGGCTCGAATTCTATGTTTTATGCATATGGATGTAAGTGATATTAATGCTAAGGAATGAAACTCGTCCGTTTCAGAAACTCAATGTCAGCTCTCGAGTCTGGTCTAGAACAAATTATTTCATTTGAACTGATTTATGTATGATTACTTTAGTTACAAGTATAATTCTTAATTGCAGTACTGGCTCATCAAAAAAGTCACCTTGTCTGAAGAATTCAAGGTATCTTGTCATGTCTCATGGCAAAATTCCAGTGAACATGATGCAGTAAAAATTGATTTGATAGCAAATGAAATCTTTTAATATTTTTAAACAGCTGGTGACACAATATGCTGAAAGGTAAAGGGATTCTCTTCACTGCTCCATAAACCTTTCATGTAGAACAGTTTAAACGTTATTGGTTCATTCATTACAGCCTGAATTGAACATATGTACATTTGATATAATTACTTCACCATTTATATCCCAAAGGGTATATTATTTCTGACTATTTTCTTGTTTTTTTAATCTATCAGGAATGCAGTGATGGAGAAACACATCCTATAACACTAGCTGAACTCAGAACATACAATGACAGTGAACTTGCAGTTGAGTTAACAAATGCATTGAGGCGGTGAGTGGAGTTTTCATGAGATGACTGTGATTTCAGGAACATTAAAACTTTTCAACAGCAGTTATTTAGTTTTGTTTCTTGTCAAGTTAATTCTGTTGCTGTATGAATTTGTCATCACCATTCTCAGGTCAAGTTTAGTACAGCAGTGTGCATACAAATATTTTCCATGTTTCTCAATATTCTATGTCACACAATATTCCAGAGTATTGGTAGTATTTATCTGTTAAAATATATTTGATTCAAACAAATTGAGTTGCTAAAAGAAGAAACAAAGCAAAACATTGATTAGAAATCAATTTTTACAGTTTATTTATGTTTCTATTAACTTTTTTGTGCATGGAGAGGAAATCGCTGCAGCATTTGTACTGCTCCGTGCAAGGCAATTTCCTTCCGCAAAATCCCTCTGGAATTCTGTCGCACTTGGCTTGAAAGCACATTGGAAATCCATTTAAATTACCTTTTTTGATCTCGCAAAGGAAAGCATTGACTTGTGCTTCCAAATAGAACAAAGTTCCTCAAGGCACAATGTATAGGTTCCCATGCCATTAATAGACTTCAGCTGCAAAGCAATATATTTGGATTTTTTTTGTTTTCCCTCTGTTTTGGGCCAAAAATTGCTGCTGTTCTAAATTCTTCAAATTTTGAACAATAAATGATATGGTTCTCACTCTAAGCCTTGAAAGGTATATTTGCTATGCTAATATAGGTATAACTTATTAAATTTTGCTTATTATTATACATATGCAAATTGGGTTAATTACCAAGACTTGCCCAATAACTTCTGGGAGAATACTGGCAGTAAATGCTTCAGTATTAAACGTTTGGGTACTTTCAATTTGGCTTCAAGGTATAAAGATGCATTATTAATTTTCTTAACACAACAGAACAATAATATAAATACATGCAAATTTTAAGCCAGCCAGCTGTACTGGTTACATTATCATCAGGTTTGGTTATACTCCACAAGCTCTGGATCCACGTTCTAGGAGATGGAGGATATGGAAAGATTTCAATATGATAAATACATATTTAATACCAAATTCCACAAAGCTAGCAAATGTTTAAGTGGTTGGCTGAGCATGTAATACAGGATTCAGCAGACACTGGCCCAATTATTGTTTCAGTTTCCCCACTTTTATCTGTCTTCCTCAAAAATATCCACGGAGTTACTGTTGATAACTAATATTTTTAAATTCTTGAAACTGTTTTTAATTTAGCTAAAATAGTCTGATGCCAGTCAGATATCAGTAACATTTTTCAAGCTCCATGTTCCTAACTTGCAAATATTGAACTGTTTATTAGTTAAATAAGCAGTACACAATATTTTAATTTCTATACATTTCTTTTAGGTCAGTTTTTAGGTATTGTTTCAGGCAACTGACAGTAATAAGCCGATCCTGCTAACTACATGGATATTAATACTCTGTTATTTTTTTTGTCAGCCGATTGCCAGGTCTGTCTGACAATTATGATTGTGGGTTCGGCCGGGTCGCCAACAGGCAGGCTGGCACCCCCTCTTTGGTGCCAGGCCACAAGCACGGCCAAAATCCTCCCTGGTGGCCCAGTGTTTGCCACTAAAGTGATTGCAGAGTTCGCAGCGGCCCTCCCTTTTAACTGAAGGGGAGAGACGTTGTGATGCACCAGCGTGTTGACTGACAGCCTCTGTCCCGCCCCCACTTCCGCCCCGCTAGTGTCAGCTACTCCACCCCCACTTTTGCCCCCATGATGAGGCCACTTCTGCTTGCTTTAAAAAAAAAACGAAGTGCTGAATTTCGACAGTTAGGCCGTCCCATGCACTGGGGCGGCCAGAACACATCGAAACCAGTAGGTGCGCCTCGTTTTGGGCGGTGGGCAATTTTGGCCCTGCAGTGTTTATTTTTAATGTGAGTTTATTTCTAAAGTGTCATTCACCGAAGCAACCAACGCAAGTGAGGAGGAGGAAGGAAATACTGTGAGGGCATGCAAGGAAGGGAGATGGCATACATTTTTCACTATCTGCTAAAAATAAAGACTGCCAGAGGCAATAGAACTGTTTGATTTGAAATGCATTCCACCGAGCAGCAGGCTTTGCATCATTTGTTTGGATGTTGGTGCTGGTATGACCCCTGCTGGCTGGTTTAAAATTTGCATGTATTATTACATGAAACTAAATGCAAATGTTTAAAGTTTTGACATACTGTATCTGAAAAACTTTATTTTAGAAATTATTGTTGGAGGTAGCTACAGAAAATAGTTCAATTCTGAAAAATACTAGCAGAACTCTAAAGTGGATAAATCACCAGGCCTTATAACAGAGGCTCTAAATAAACACCATATTTCAATGCTCCTTAATTATATAAATTGCACAAGGGGATTGCTTGGTGGATAGAAAACAAAGGATTTGGTGTAATAGGTTTTGCTGATATTGAAGAGGGATGGAAGTGGTGTACCCTAAAGCGGGAGGGACAGTGTTGACTCTGTCTTTGTTCTCTTTATCTAGTTGATTTGGACTTGGGTAAATGGAGCACAATATCAATGTTTGCTGATGACACAATAGTAGGGGTTTTGGCAAACAATGAGGCCTGTGAAAGACTTCAGAAGGATATGACAGGTTAGTGAATGGGCAGGCAGGTGGCAGATACAATTTGATGGGGAAAGTTCTGAGATAAGGCACTTTGGGCAGAAGAACAAGGCATGGAACCATAACAACTTGCATTTAGTTAGCACCTTTTAAAATAGAAAGATATTCCAAGGTGCTGCTTCGAGGTGTAATCAAAAAGATGGATGCCAAGCCAAATAAGTGAGATATTAGGAGGGTAACCAAAAGGTTGGTCGAAGAGGTGGGTTTTAAGGAGGGTCTCAATTGAGAGAGGGGTGGAAAAGCAGAAGGGTTTAGAGAAGAAATTTCAGAGCATGGGACCAAGACAGCTGAAGGCACGAACAAAAGGGAACAGGGAGGCACAAAAGGCCAGAATTCGATATAAGGAGAGTTTAGTGAGTAGGGGTTGGTTATAGGGCTGGAGGAGATTACAGATATTAGGGAGGGCTGAGGCCATGAAAGGATTTACATACAAGGATGAGAATATTAAATTTTGGGTGTTTGGGCACCAGGAGCCAATGTAAATCAGTGAGGAAGGGTGATTGGTCAGCAGGACTTGGTGTGGGATAGGATGCAAGCAACGGAGCTTTGGATGAGCTGAAGTTGGTGAGCTGAGGGTGGCTCATGGGAGGTCAGCCAGGAGGGCATTAGAATGGCTGAGTCTGGAGGTGATAAAGGCATGGATGAAGGTGTCAGCATCAGACGGGCTGAGGTAGGGGCAGAGGCAGATGATGCTACAGAGCTGGAAGTAGATGATCTTTGTGATAGAGCATATGGGGCCAGAAGCTCGGCTTGGGGTTGAATCGGATGCCAAGATCGCAAGCAATCTGATTCAACCTGTAACAGTGGCTTGAGAGGGTGATGGAATTGGTGGTAAGGGTATGGAGTTTGTGGTGGGGTAGAATCATACAGCACAGAAGGAGGTCATTTGGTCCATCGTGCCATTGTCAGCTCTTCAAAAGAGCTGTCCAATTAGTGCCAGTCCCCTGCTCTTTCATTATAGACCTAGTTTGTTTCCTTTTCAAGTATTTATCCAATTCCCTTTTGAAAGTTATAATTGAATCTGCTTCCACCACCCTTTCAGGCAGTGCATTCCAGATCACGACTCGCTGCGTTAAAAAAAAAATGTTTCTTCGTGTCGTCTCTGGTTCTTTTGCCAATTACCTTAAATCTGTGTCCTCTGATTACTGACTTTTCTGCCACAGGAAACAGTTTGTTCCTTTTTACTCTGTCAAAACCCTTCAAGATTTTGAACACCTCTATCAAATCTGGCTTTAACTGTCTCTGCTCTAAGAAGATCAACTCTAGTTTTTCTGGCCTCGCCACATAACTGAAATCTTTCATCCCTGATACCATTCTAGTAAATCTTCTCTGCACCTTCTTGAAGGTCTGGACATCCTTCCTAAAATGTTTTGCCCAGAATTGGCCACAATACTCCAGCCGCAGTCTGTGCCTCTATTTATAAAGCCAAGAAACCCGTATGTCTTTTTAACAACCTTCTCAACTTATCCTGCCATCTTCAAAGACTTGTGTACGAACGAGGCCAGGTGTCTCTTCCTGCACCGCTTTGAAACTCTACCATTTAATTTATATTGCCTTTCCTCATTCATCCTAGCAAAATGAATCACTTCACACTTTTCTGTCTTAATTGTTTTCTGCCATGTGTCCGCCCATTTCACCAGTCTATGTCCTCCTGAATTTGTTGCTGTCCTCTTCACATTTTACTACATATCAGAGTTTCATGTCATTTGCAAACTTTGAAATTATGCCCTGTATATCCAATCAGTATATATCAAAAAGAGCAATGGTCCCAACAACGAACCTGGGGGTCACCACTGCACACATCCCTCCAATCTGAAAAACAACTATTCACCACTTCTCTCTGCTTTCTGTCCCTCAGCTAATTTTGTATCCACTCATCCATTGCCCCGCTAATCCCATGGGCTTCAATTTTGTGGTACATTATAAAATGCCTTATGAAAGTCAACTGCACGACCCTCATCTACCTACCTCATTAAAGAGTTCAATCAAGTTAGTCAAACACATTTTACCTTTGACAAATCTGTGTTGGCTTTCATTTATTAACCCAAAGTTGATAGCTTTGGTCTTCCCAATATTTATCTGGAAGAAATTGTGATTCATTCAAGACTGGACAAGCAGTCTGACATTATAGAGACCGTGGAGGGGTCGAGAGAGGTGGCAGAGAGGGAGAGCTGAGTGTTGTCAGCATACTTGTGAAAGCTGACGGCATGTTTGTGGATGATATTGCCAAGATGCAGAATGTAAATGAGGAAGAAAAAAGAGCCAAGGATATGGATCCTTGAGGGAGTCTGGAGGTAATGATGTGAGCTGGAAAAATAAGCCATAGCTTGAGATGCTTTGATTATAATTGGATAGGCAAGAGAGGAACCAAGTGAGAGCAAACTCAATAGAAAGATGCTGAAGGACAGACCTAGGGGTGAAGATGCATAGCTTTTTGAAGGTTTCAGTACAGCTAGATCAAGCCAATAAAAAAAACAATTTGGGGTTTTATAAATAGGAGCATAGAGTAAAAAAGCAAATAAGTCATACAAAATGTGTACAAGGCAATGATTAGGTCCTGGTAAGAGTACAGAGTACTATGTGCAGATTTGGGTGCCCCATTATAGAAAGGCCAAAGCCGTAGAAGAGCGTACAATGTAAACTTACCAGGGACTAGAAACAATAGTTATGAGAAGAAACCTAAGATGCTGGAACTATTTCCACCGAAGTAGAGAAGGCTAAGAAGAGATTTAATAAGAGATTTAAAATCATGAAGGATTTATTTGGGTGAACAGAGCAAAATTATTTCCTCTGATTGGGCAGAATGATAGAAAATCTTTTTGCAGACATTTTAAAACATCGAATACTTCTCCACAGGGTGTGGTTGAAAGAAGAGTGAATAACAATTTGAAGTGGAGGGAGATACGGGGCTATGGGGAGAGAGCAGAGCAGTGGGATTCATTTTGGATTGTTTTAACAAAGCCATCACACATGATGGATCAAATGTCCACTTTCTATAGTGAAAACTTTTATGGAATCCTTTACTACAAATGGTTGTTGACGCTATGTCCAATCATTGCACTTCGATAAACACTGAGGAAAGAAATATTTAGTGAGTGAAAAGAGCAAGGGAAACAGGGATAGAGTGGAAGCTTCCCATGGGGGAGCTAATACCAGTTTAGGAATGATAGATTGAATGGTCTTTTTCTGTCCCAAGATTCGCATTATTTTATTCTATTTAATCTTGTATTTTGGTGTACACAGAGAGAAAAAAATGAAATCTCGCGTGCAGGAATTGGTAACTGCTTTAGAAAGAATGACAAAAAGCAGTGAAGTACGGCATCAACAGTCTGCAGAGTTTGTCAATGACCTCAAAAGAGCAAACAGGTATGTGATTTGGTACTGCAAAAGAATAGAACTGAGATTTAGATGTGGTACTTTTCCTAGCAAAGCAGTTGTTAATGTGTCATTTCAAGTCCTGCAAAATTAGCTGGTTGGGAGCAGGACTGGTGTTTCAGGGATGGATGTAAACTGAGAAATATCAAATATAAAGTTTAAATAGTGGACATCATCTAGACAGGAAGAAATCACATGACAGTTTTCATTTTCGCAGCAATGTAAACCATGTGAACTTAACCATCCCATGCTGTAAGGTCTCTTACGCTGGAGCTTACTTAAATTCTGCGAGAATCGATCCACGAGCTGACTCCCCACATTTGCACTGCTGAATTCAGCTCCTTTGTCTTTGTGGCAGAATTGTAGACCCAGGGCTAGAAATTGGCCAGGAATGCACATGTTTTACCGCCCTTTTTTTTGCGGGAAAAGTGTGTTTTTTGGCGCTAAAAATGTTTTCCATCATTTTGCAATATTGACCAGCGGTTTACCACCGGCGGTAAAAAATACTGTCCGCCTTTTTTTTTGGACCATTTTTGTGATGTCACTCGGCATCAAATGCTCTGATACCGCCGTTTTTCAAAAATTGGCCAATACCGTCATTTTTAAATACCGCTATTTTTAAATACCGTGGAAAAAAACGCCCAAAAAATGCAAGTCTTTCTGGTGGGATTCACAATGAAACCAACGCTAATGGTACCATCTTGAAAAACGGAGCAACAGTTCAGTGAATGAAAGCATTTGGAGGAAAGGCTGCGTTTTACACTTTGAGTGTTTTGTGAGTTTATATTTAGTTTTTAAGGAAATTAAAAAGAATGGGGCCTATGCTATCTCTGCCATTATTGCTGGCTGCTTTTTCTATGGAGTAGAGAACTGGAAGAAGGCTTATTCAACAGTATTATCAGTGTAAGCAAAGAGCTCACAGACTTATGGGGAGGAGGCCTTACCCCCCCCCCCCCCCATGAGTTTTCAGGGAACAGCGCTCATACCTGCACCTGTCTGAGGCACAGTGCGTTAGAAGGTTGCGCTTTCGAAAAGAGTTGGTCACAGGGATGTGTCAGCTCATAAAGGCAGACATACAGCTACAAGCGTGAGGAGGACTGCACTGCCCATTGGGGTGAAGGTGACTACGGCACTTTCCTTCTATGCTTCCGGCTCCTTTCAGGCATCAGCAAGGGACATATGCTCCATCTCGCAGTTCGCTACACATCGCTGCATTCGCCAGGTGACTACTGCACTGTATGCACGCAGGAAGGACTTCGTGGAGTTCTTTGAGGATGTAATGAACAGGATGGATAAAGGGGAACCAGTGGATGTGGTGTATTTGGACTTCCAGAAGGCATTTGACAAGGTGCCAAATAAAAGGTTACTGCACAAGATAAAAGTTCACAGGGTTGGGGGTAATATATTAGCATGGATAGAGGATTGGCTAAAAAGCAGAAAACAGAGAGTCGGGATAAATGGTTCATTCTCTGATTGGCAATCAGTAACTAGTGGGGTGCCACAGAGATCAGTGCCGGGACCTCAACTATTTACAATCTATATTAACGACTTGGAAGAAGGGACTAAGTGTAACATAACCAAGTTTGCTGACGATACAAAGATGGGAGGAAAAGCAATGTGTGAGGAGGACACAAAAAAATCTGCAAAAGGACATAGGCAGGCTAAGTGAGTGGGCAAAAACTTGGCAAATGGAGTATAATGTTGGAAAGTGTGAGGTCATGCACTTTGGCAGAAAAAAATCAAAGAGCAAGTTATTATTTGAATGGAGAAAAATTGCAACGGGACCTAGGGGTACTTGTGCATGAAACATAAAAGGATAATATGCAGGTACAGCAAGTGATCAGGAAGGCCAATGGTATCTTGGCCTTTATTGCAAAGGGGATGGAGTATAAAAGCAGGGTAGTGTTGCTACAGCTATATAAGCTATTGGTGAGGCCACACCTGGAATACTGCGTGCAGTTTTGGTTTCCATATTTACGAAAGGATATACTTGCTTTGGAGCCAGTTCAGAGAAGGTTCACTAGGTTGATTCTGGGGATGAGGGGTTGACTTATGAGGAAAGGTTGAGTAGGTTGGGCCTCTACTCATTGGAATTCAGAAGAATGAGAGGTGATCTTATCGAAACGTATAAGGTTATGAGGGGATTTGACAAGGTGGATGCAGAGAGGATGTTTCCACTGATGGGGGAGACTAGAACTAGAGGGCATGATCTTAGAATAAGGGGTCGGCCATTTAAAACCGATGAGAAATTTCTTCTCTGAGGGTTGTAAATCTGTGGAATTTGCTGTCTCAGAGAGCTGTGGAAGCTGGGACATTGAATAAATTTAAGACAGAAATAGACAGTTTCTTAAACATTAAGGGGTTATGGGGAGCGGGCGGGGAAATGGAGCTGAGTCCATGATCAAATCAGCCATGATCTTATTGAATGGTGGAGCAGGCTCGAGGGGCTGTATGGCCTACTCCTGTTCCTATTTCTTATGTTCTTACGTTTTTATAAACTTACCAATGACCATGGGAGGCACAGAATGAGAGGGCTTTAGGCTTTGCACGAATTGCAGGCTTCCCAAAGGTACAGGCTGCCATTGATTGTATGCACATCACTCTGCAAGCACCTTTTGAGGATCCAGAGCTTTACCAAAACCGAAAGGGATTCCACTCGCTGAATGTACACATCGTCTGTGACCATACTCAGTGCATCATGGCAGTAAATGCATAATTTCCAGGGAGCATCCATGATGCTTTCATCTTGCGTGAGAGCACTGACTCTCAACTGTTTGAGCGTCAGCCAGAAGGCCGATGCTGGGGTCAAAGGTTGTGGGCTCGCCACCTGGTTCATGACCCCCTTCCGCAACCCTCAGACAGAAGCCGAGCATCGCTATAGCAGCCATATGGCCACACACAACATTGTCGAAAGGGCTTCCGATGCCTGGACCACTCTGGAGGCTCCCTGCAATACTACCCTCAGCAGGATGCTAAGTTCATTGTGGTGTGCTGCATGCTACACAATTTAGCCATCGTGAGGGGACAGGATTTACCACTGGGGATTGCAGAACCACCTCAGGAGAGAGGGAGGGAGGAGGATGAGGAACCCATGCCACCACCAGCACCCCCACGACGACAGGGGAGGAGGTCTCGTGGAGCTTTTCCCACTGCAAAAGCCTTGCATCAGCAGCTGATAATTCAACGCTTTGCATGAAGGCTGAATGGCACATTTCATCATTGACTGCCCACTCTATCCCACCATGTTGACTATTTCCCCTATTCTGCAAAGGAGACACTGCACAAGTTTGGTTTAGGTGAAAAAATAAATTTAAATGTATTAAACATTTGTACAGTTGTACATGAATGAAACTTTGTAAATGTTAATTTAGTAACTTCAATAACATTTTTGAGTGTTAAAACTTTTGAAATGTAAACTTTACTTAAATAACAGCAAAACAACAACCCCTGCACCAAACATCATTCAGCTGCAGCCACCTTTACCAACACCCTAATTTCTACCCGCCCGCCCCCATCCATTGTTGCCCTTGTCCACACCCCTACCCCTGGTGGTCCCAAGATGTTTATTAGCAGTGCGGACAAGGTGTTGCTGTTGTTGGGGGACAGACGTAGGAGACGCCATTCGAAGCCCTGGAGAAGCTAGGGCTGTGGAAGGCCTGGCTTCTGAGTAGCAAGCCTGTTGCTCAGCCTCACCACTCACTGGTTTTGTCAGTCTGGGTGGCATGACACTGGGGACTGCAGTGCCATGAGTCGAGACCGTCAACTACCGCTGGACACTGACAGCCTCGGTGTTCTCCCGCGTTGCAGCTACTAGCTGCGACATGCCCTCCTTTATTTCCGCAGATAGTATTGCAATGTTTGTGGAGATCTCACCCATGCCCTCGAGCAGCTGTTGGCTGAGTTTGATGCTCTCCCCAGACAGTCCCATCAAGTCCATTTGCTTGTCTGCCTGCCTTTCGGCAGAGCGGCTTTGCCGACTCAGCCTCCGCACAGACAGCATACAGGCTTCTGCCCTGGGTGTGCTTTGCTGCAACCCACTGGGACCCGGGGCCTCGGATGCTGGATAACCATGGAATGTGATGTCCTCCTCCGATGAACTGCTACCTGCAGCTAAAGTGGTTAGTGCCTGCGTGGGCTCCCCCACACCCACCCCCCTCCTCCGGCGCCTCCTCCTGTGAAGGTTCCTCAGCAGGGCTGAGGTCAGTGTCCTTGACCATGGCATGTATCGAGCTGTGGGATCTTCCTCTGCTGCAGTTGATGACTTGGAATCCACACCTGCAAAATAGAAAACAACAGACGACTGGTTAGCAGCAGGGGAGGGGGCAGGGTGACATCAGGAGGCTCACATAGCGCAGGCTCATTTGAAGGACCACCACTACTGCATTACATGTCAACGACTGACAGTACATTGCATTAATTGAACCCTAGCCCGTAGATCAGTACATCGCATAAACCGAAGCCTAGCCCATAGACAGTACATAACATTGAGCCAACTCAGATCATGGATTTTGCAGGACTTACCCTCACTCTCCAACATGGGTCAGCATCCCCACAGGTAGTCGATCTCTGCGAGGCATCCAGCAGACTGCCACGCAACTTTCAAAGTGGGTGAGTGGGACCAGTTTTGCCGGACCGCTGCCTGTTTTCTGCTGCTCTTGGCGGTTGTGGGACAACTTTCCCTACAAAGACGATGATACAATTTTTTAACAGAGGGCCCTTCTGCTCTTGTGGCACAAACAGATTGTCATCAAAGCACTCATACCATACAGTGTGCATTTAATACAGTCCTCTGTTTAATGGCTCTGGCAGTTGCACGTGGTTAATCAGGAAAACATTGAAATGCAGAAACATCTTTTAAGATGTCAAAATTCAATCTTTATGATGTGTGATGAGCATTCATGGCAAATAAGTTTCAACACTAAGCCTAGCGATATCAACATGTGTCACATTTACAATTTAAATAATTGGAGTGCATAAATAAAAATATTACTTATTCTCACAACCCTGCAATGGTCATTCCACCTCTTCCTGCACCGGACATGGTTCCTCTGGATAGAGCCCACTGAGGAAACCTGCTCAGCCACACTTTTCCACACACGTTTTATAGCAGATGGGTGTAGTTTTCCACAACCCTTCCTCGAGATCTCCCCCCATCTGCTTTCTACAGCAGTGATCAGCGCCTCATTTGCATCTTGAGTGAATTTCCTGGCCCACTTCCTTGCTGAATCACCCTGCATTTTTAATTTTTGATGAACTGTGCTGATGTTTAAAATCACCCTCAAAAATCGCTGATTCAGCCCTGGGTGTACTGCGCATGCCCTGAACATGACCTGAAGATGCCAGAAGGATCAGAAGAAAAAAACGGGGTGGGGGGGGTGGAATTTGTGCCTGCGCAGAACGGGTGGTTTTGTTACCAGTGCAAAATTGAGTTTTGGCACACAAAACAGCACAATTTTACAGCTATATCGATCGTCAAAAAGCGTTTGACCAATTTTGCGCAGTTATTTTTTGACGCTATTTCGGCACTAAAAAAAGACATTAAATGTGATTAGCGCAAAAAACTGATGCTAGCGCTATTTGGCCAATTTGTAGCCCATTCGTGGGTCTACAATTTTGCCCTGTGATAATGGAACCTAATAGAGTAATGTAAATAGCTCATGGATGACAGACCCAGAATCCAAACTAAACAGGCATCCTTGCAAAAGCGTAGAATGTATAGCATAGAAACATGCCACATGCCACAACTCTACAAAGAAATTCCTCCTAGATTCTTTATTTGATCTGTTAGTGGCTATGTTACATTTATACCATTACAGGTGAAAACAGTTTTGTCTACTTCCACCCTTTCAAACCCCTTCAAAATTTTAAAGACTTCTATGAGGTCTCTTCTTGGTGTTCTCTTTTCCAACCTGCTCAATTTTTTCTCTCAATCCTTTCTGTCATGTATGTAACCACAATGTAACACCACTGTATTACTGTATACACTCAACCTAGATGCACACCTTGACCACAAGGGGTGAACTGGTGGGAGACACTCCTTACCTGATCATTCAGGTATAAAAAGGGAGGTCCCACGCAGGGTGGTCATCTTTGGAGTCCTGTGAATAAAGAGTTCAGGTCACAGAGTGACCTTGTCTCCAGAATGTGCCTCATGTGGTTTCATACTGTAGAGTAAGGACTTTACATTGGTGACGAGAAACGGGAATTCACAACCCACGAGAATGGCCACTGGTTGCACAGAGGAACGGTACTGTGTTGGGGAAGACTGGGACGATTTTGTCGAGAGGCTTCAGCAAAGCTTCGTTACGAAAGAATGGATGGGGGATGCAGCGGCCGACAAGCGAACGGCTCATCTCTTGACCAGCTGCGGACCAAAGACTTGCGTGCTCATGAAGGACTTACTAGCACCCGAAAACCCGGCGGACAAAACCTTTGAAGAACTTAGCAAATTGATCGGGGAGCACCTCAAACCGGTGAATAGCATACATATGGCCCGACACAGATTCTACACCCACTGACGCCATGAAGGACAGAACATGCCAGACTTCGTAGCGGACCTCCGGCATTTGGCCAGCCTCTAAGTTCACAGACGCCTGCAGGGGGGAGATGCTAAGGGACTTCTTTATCGAGGGCATCGATCATGTGGGAATTTTCCGCAAATTAATTGAGACAAAGGATTTGACCTTGGGAGCGGCGGAGTTGATGGCTGAAACTTTCATGGCGGGGGAGGAAGAGACGAAAATAATATACACGCGCTATTCTGCCTCTAACGCGCCAATGGATCAGGGAGTCAACATCATCAATGCGACGCAGAGTCCCGCAGGCAGGGGCAGTCCGAAGCAATAGACCCCAGAGCAGGACTTCAACAGAGACAATGGCAGGCTGAACGGACATTCACGCCACCACAGTGGACAATGCGGCCCGGGATGGGGCCATTGACACCCACTAATAGGGTACTTAAGAGCAGTCAAAGGGACAGTCAGCGTGGAATGCCTGGCCATAGCCCTTTTGTTCCCAACAATGGAAACTTTAACTCATGCTGGAGGTGTGGGGGAAAACACTTAGTGAGATCTTGTAGATTTCAACAGGAAGCCTGCAACCAGACTAATATATGAGGCGGATGGACCAGAAGAGGGTTTTTTGAGGCAGGATGACCTTTGGGGCAAATCGATGGACACCGAGGTGCAGCGGGTCCATGTGGCGAATATTCACAGTTCATACACCAAAACGCTACCAATGATGATGAGGGTTTTATTAAACTGTATCCCTGTACGCATGGAGCTGGACCCTGGGGCCAGCCAGTCGCTCATGGGCGTTCAGCAATTTGAGAAGCTATGGCCACTTAAAGCCAGTAGACCCAAATTAGCACGTGTTGACACACAATTACGGACTTACACTAAAGAAATAATTCCGGTGCTAGGCAGTGCAATGTTGGCTGTCACACACAATGGGTTAGTGAATCGGCTACCGCTTTGGATTGTCCCGGACAATGGTCCCACACTGTTGGGGAGGAGCTGGTTAGCCGAGATGAACTGGAAATGGGGGATGTTCACGCAATGTCATCTATGGAGCGAAGTTCGTGCTCACAAGTCCTACAACAATTCGATTCACTATTCCAACCTGGCGTCAGGACTTTCAAAGGCACTAAAGTAGTGATGCACATCACCCTGGACGCCAGGCCAGTGCACCACAAAGCCAGAGCGGTGCCGTATGTGATGCGGGAAAAGATCGAGAGTGAATTGGACCGGCTGTTGAGGGAGGGCATCATCTCGCCTGTCGAATTCAGCGACTGGGCGAGCCCCATCGTTCCCGTACTAAAAGCGGATGGCTGTGTCAGGATCTGTGGCGATGACAAGGCCACCATCAATCGGGTGTCCTTACATGATCAATACCCGCTCCCAAGAGCGGAGGACCTTTTCGCCATGCTGGCAGGCGGCAAGCTGTTCACCAAGTTGCACCTCACTTCAGCCTATATGACCCAGGAACTGGCCGACGAATCTAAACTACTGACCACCATCACCACGCACAAGGGATTGTTCGTTTATAACAGGTGCCCGTTTGGCATTCGATCAGCGGCCGCGATTTTTCAATGAAACATGGAAAGCCTGCTTAAATCCATTCATGGAACGATCGTATTCCAGGATGACAAAGTCCTTACTCTACAGTATGAAACCACACGAGGCACATTCTGGGGACAAGGTCACTCTGTGACCTGAACTCTATTCACAGGACTCCAAAGACGATGACCCTGCGTGGGACCTCCCTTTTTATACCTGAGTGATCAGGTAAAGAGTGTCTCCCACAAGTTAGCCCTTCATCAGGCACACGGAGTATGCCCTGAGGAGGTCAGACCGTTCCACAGACGGATGGATGAGCTCTCTATCCAAGACGACTGCCTACTATGGAGCAGCCGGGTAGTTATGCCCCAGAAGGGCAGGGAGGCATTCATCAGGGAACTCCACAGCGAGCACCCCAAGCATTGTGCTGATGAAGGCCATTGCCTGGTCACACGTTTGGTGGCCTGGAATTGATTCAGACCTGGAACACTGTTCGCAGGTGCACGACGAGTGCCCAGCTGAGTAATGCCCCCAGGGGGGCCCCGCTCAGCCCGTGGCACTGGCCCACCAGGCCATGGTCACGCATTCATGTTGATTACGCGGGCCCGTTCATGGGTAAGATGTTCCTTATTGTAGTAGATGCGTACTCGAAATAGATTGAATGCATCATTCTGAATTCATGCACGTTATCCACCACCGTGGAAAGTCTACGTGCGATCTTGCAACCCATGGCTTGCTGGACATCCTGGTTAGTGATAATGGCCCATGTTTCACAAGCTACAAATTCCAAGAGTTTATGTCGGGCAATGGCATCAACCGCGTCAGGACTGCGCCGTTCAAGCCGACCTCCAATGGCCAGGCGGAACGTGCGGTCCAAATCATTAAGCAAGGTATGCTCAGGATTCAAGGGCCCTCCCTACAGTGCCGCCTATCTCATCTCCTGCTGGCCTATAGATCCCGACCGCACTTGCTCACGGGGGTCCCGCCCGCAGAGCTACTAATGAAATGGACACTCAAAACTCGGTTATCCCTCATTCACCCAGTCCTGACCGACATAGTTGAGGGCAAGCGCAAGTCACAAAACGAGTACCATGACCGTAATGCGAGGGGGAAATGTATCGAAATAAATGATCCTGTATTCGTCCTCAATCATGCCATGGGGCCCAAATGGCTTGAGGGCATTGTAATTGACAAAGAGGGGAATAGGGTCATCGTGGTAAAACTCAACAATGGTCAGATATGCTGTAAGCATCTGGACCAAGTTTTTAAAAAAAAGCTTCAGCATCGACACGGAGGAACCTGAAGAAGACCATGAGATGGAGCGCTCAACACTGCCAGTGAACGAGCAGCAAGAGCAAACAGAAGAATTTACAGTCCCTGCGGGCAGCCTGGACAGGCCGGAATCACCACACGTGACAGACACTCACGTCAGTGTCCAACAACCAGAGCCCCAACTGCGGCGCTTCACGAGGAAGCGTAGACCACCTGAAAGACTAAACCTATGATTCCAATAAGACTTTGTGTGGGGAGGTGATGTCATGTATGTAACCACAATGTAACACCACTATATTACTGTATACACTCAATCTAGATGCACACCTTGACCACAAGGGGTGAACTTGTGGGAGACACTCCTTACCTGATCACTCAGGTTTAAAAAGGGAGGTCCCACGCAGAGTCATCGTCTTTGGAGTCCTGTGAATAAAGAGTTCAGGTCACAGAGTGACCTTGTCCCCAGAATATGCCTCGTGTGGTTTCATACTGTAGAGTAAGGACTTTACACTTTCAGTTCTGGTAACATCTTTCTAAAGTTTCTCCGGTGCTTCAGTATACTTTGTGTAGTATGGAGACCAGAATTGCACAGTATTCCAAGTGTAGTCATAGAAACATAGAAAATAGGTGCAGAAGTAGGCCATTCGGCTCTTTGAGCCTGCACTGCCATTCAATAAGATCATGGCTGATCATTCCCTCAGTACTTCTTTCCTGCTTTCTTTCTATACCCCTTGATCCCCTTAGCCGTAAGGGCCATATCTAACTCCCTCTTGAATATATCCAATGAACTGGCATCAACAACTATCTGCGGCAGGAAATTCCACAGGTTAACAACTCTGAGTAAAGAAGTTTCTCCTCATCTTAGTCCTAAATGGCCTACCCCTTATCCTAAGACTATGTCCCCTGGTTCTGGACTTCCCCAACATCGGGAACATTCTTCCCGCATCTGACCTGTCCAGTCCCGTCAAAATCTTATACGTTTCTATGAGATCCCCTCTCCACCTTCTAAACTCCAGTGAATAAAGGCCCAATTGATCCAGTCTCTCCTATATGACAGTCCAGCCATCCCTGGAATCAGTCTGGTGAACCTTCGCTGCACTCCCTCAATAGCAAGAACGTCCTTCCTCAGATTAGGAGACCAAAACTGAAGACAATATTCCAGGTGAGGCCTCACTAAGGCCCTGTACAACTGCAGTAAGACCTCCCTGCACCTATACTCAAATCCCCTCGCTATGAAGACCAGCACACCATTTGCCGTCTTCACCGCCTGCTGTATCTGCATGCCAACCTTCAATGACTGATGAACCATGACAACCAGGTCTCGTTGCACCTTCACTTTTCCTAATCTGCCGCCATTCAGATAATAATCTGCCTTCGCGTTTTTGCCCCCAAAATGGATAACCTCACATTTATCCACATTATACTGCATCTGTCATGCTTTTGGCCACTCACCTAACCTGTCCAAGTCACCCTGCAGCCTCTTAGCGTCCTCCTCACAGCTCACACCGCCACCCAGTTTAGTGTCATCTGCAAACTTGGAGATATTACACTCAATTCTTTCATCTAAATCGTTAATGTATATTGTAAAGAGCTGGGGTGCCAGCACTGAGCTCCGCGGCACTCCACTAATCACTGCCTGCCATTCTGAAAAGGACCCGTTAATCCCAACTCTCTGCTTCCTGTCTGCCAACCAGTTCTCTATCCACGTCAGTACATTACCCCCAATACGATGCGCTTTGATTTTGCACGCTAATCTCTTGTGTGGGACCTTGTCAAAAGCCTTTTGAAAGTCCAAATACACCACATCCACTGGTTCTCCCTTGTCCACTGTGCTAGTTACATCCTCAAAAAATTCCTAAGATTCGTCGAGCATGATTTCCCTTTCATAAATCCATGCTGACTTGGACCGATCCTGTCACTGCTTTCCAAATGCGCTGCTATTTCATCCTTAATGATTGATTCCAACATTTTCCCCACTACTGATGCCAGGCTAACCGGCCTATAATTGCCTGTTTTCTCTCTCCCTCCTTTTTTAAAAAGTGATGTTACATTCGCTACCCTCCAGTCCATAGGAACTGATCCTGAGTCGATAGACTGTTGGAAAATGATCACCAATGCATCCACTATTTCTAGGACCACTTCCTTAAGTACTTTCAGGCCCCGGGGATTTATCGGCCTTCAATCCCATCAATTTCCCATCTAATAAGGATATCGTTCAGTTCCTCCTTCTCACTAGACCCATTGTCCCCTAGTACATTCAGAAGGTTATTTGTGGCTTCCTTCGTGAAGACAGAACCAAAGTATTTGTTCAATTGGTCTGCCATTTCTTTGTTCCCCATTATAAATTCACCTGAATCCGACTGCAAGGGACCTACATTTGTCTTCACTAATCTTTTTCTTTTCACATATCTATAGAAGTTTTTGCAGTCAGTTTTTAGGTTCCCTGCAAGCTTCCTCTCGTACTGTATTTTCCCCCTCTTAATTAAACCCTTAGTTGTCTTCCTGTTGAATTCTAAATTTCTCCAAGATTCTAACCAAGAATCTTACCAAGATTCTATATACATTTAACATTACCTCCCTGGTTTTGCATTCTATTCCTCTAGAAATGAACCCCAGTACTTTGCTCTCTTTTTGGCCTCATCAACTTGTGTTACTACTTTTAATGATTTATGTATCAGTATTCCCAGATCACTATGCTTCTCTAACCCATTTATTTTCTTAGCTTCCAAGGAATAATTTAGATCCTTATTCCTCCTGCCAAAATTAACCACCTCAAACTTTGCTATATTGAATGTAATTTGCCATTCATCTGCCCACTCTGCAGGCCTGTTTGTTTTCCTGTATTTTGGTGCAGTCTTCCACTTTATTAGCTATACCCCAAACTTGGTATCATCTGCCAATTTTAACATCATACCTCCATTTATGTATATGGTGAACAACAGTGGTCCCAGCATGGATCTCTACCACTTCCTACTTTCTGCTAGTCTGATTCTCCCATAATCCACAGCAGTTCTACTGTTGTTGCAAACTAGCATTTCTGTTTTAATTTCTTTCTATCTATGTTTGTGCTTCTTGTCTTGATGTACATCATCTTGTGATTTCTCTAATATAAAAATATGAGATTTTCTTCTCTCTCACCTCCTTTCCCAAAGGCACTGCATTTTGCTTTGGTATAGTTCCCTGGGCACTGGCAGCTCTCTGGTACCGTGTCCATGTGCATTCATAGAGCCTAGACAATGGGCGTCACCAGCCTATTTGGCCAAGCTTGATCTTGCTCACATTTCACATCGACACATTTTCCAGTAGAGTCAAGATAACAATCAAAAGCAGCAAGCCTGACTGAGTTACTTCTCTATGCCCATCCCTTCCTAGGGTGCTGAGGCCAGTTGTAGAACCCCAACTATTGTCATGGCTAATATTCTACTGGCCAGTCAGCACAGACTACAAATAGGACCGAGACCTTCTGGTCTGTATGGCTTTGTGCCACACTAAGCATTGCCTCTATCCAATGGTGATAAAAGCTGGGGTGGGGGGGAAGGCAAACTTTCAAAAGAATTTCTTATTTCTCAGAACACACTGCTATGACCTCAATTTGTGGAATTGTATGTCACAGTGGGGTTAGCACTCTGTCCTTTTCATCTTTGAGCCAGTCCGTTGGAAAGAAGGTTGTCTTGTGTACTGGGTACGGTAGCATATTGGTTATGTTACTGGACCTGTAATCCAGAGGCCTGGACCATAGATGTGATTTCAAATCCTACCATGGCAGCTGGGGAATTTAAATTCAGTTAATTAAATACATCTGGAATAAAAAGCAAGTATCAGTAATGATGACCACAAAACTAGCGGATTGTCGTAAAAACCCATCTGGTTCACTAATGCCCTTTAGAGAAGCAAATCTGCTGTCCTGGTCTAGCCTATATGTGACTCCAGACCCACAGCAATGTGGTTGACTTTTAACTGCCCTCTGAAATGGCCTAGCAAGCCACTCAGTTGTACCAAACCGCTACGTAAAACAATAATAAAACCGGACGGACCACCCAGCATCGACCAAGGCACCAGTTTTGGACACGACAGCCCAGTTGGCCTGGCAGAGTCCTCCTCACTAACATCTTGGGACTTATGCCAAAATTGGGAGAGCTGTCCCACAGACTAGTCAAACAACAGCCTAACAGCCTGACATAATCATACTCATAGAATCAATCAAACCTTTCAGCCAATGTTCCAGACTCCTCCATCATCATCTCTGGATATGTCCTGTCCCACTGGCAGGACAAACCCACCAGAGGTGGCGACACGGTATGCAGTCGGGAAGGAAGTGGCCTTGGGAGTCTTTAACATTGACTCCAGACCTCATGAACTCTCATAGTTTGAGGTCAAGCATGGGCAAGGAAAGCTCCTGCTGATTACCACCTACCCCATTCCCTCAGCTGATGAATCAGTACTCCTCCATTTTGAACACCACTTGGAAGAAGCACTGAGGATAGCACAAAATGTACTCTGGGTGGGGGACTTCAATGTCTATCACCGAGTAGCTCGATAGCACCACTACTGGCTGAATCCTGAAGAAGATAGCTGCCAGATTGGGCCTGCAGGAGATGGTGAGAGAAATAAAGGAAGATGGTTGTTGGAGGCCAATCATCTCCACCCCAGGACATCACTGCAGGAATTCCTCAGGACAGTGTCCTAGGCCCAACCATCTTCAGCTGCTTCATCAATGACCTTCCCTCCATCATAAGGTCAGAAGAGGGGATGCTCGTTGATGATTGCACAGTGTTCCATTCCATTCGCAACTCCTCTGATAATGAAGCCGTCCGTGCCTGCATGCAGCAAGACCTGTACGACATTCAGGCTTGGGCTGATAAGTGACAAGTAACATTCGCGCCAAACAAGTACCAGGCAATGACTATCTCCAACAAGTGAGAGTCTAACCACCGTCCCTTGACATTCAACGGCATAACCATCGCCAAATCCCCCACCATCAACATCCTGGGGATCACCATTGACCAGAGGCTTAACTGGACCAGCCACATAAATATTGAGGCCACAAGAGCAGGTCAGAAGCTGGGTATTCTCCAGCGAGTGTCTCACCTCGACTCCCCAAAGCTTTTAAACCATCTACAAGATATAAGTCAAGAGTGTGATGGAATACTCCCCACTTGCCTGGATGAGTGCAGCTCCAACAGCACTCAAGAAGCTCAACATCATCCAGGACAAAGCAGCCCATGTGATTGGCACCCCATCTACCACCTTAAACATTCATTCCCTCCACCACTGGCGCACCGTGGCTGCAATATGTACTATCTACAAGATGCACTGCAGCAATTCGCCAAGGCTTCTTCGACAGCACCTCCCAAACCCGCGAACTCTACCACATAGAAGGATGGCAGCAGATGCAAAAGAACACCATCATTTCCGAGTTTCCCTCCAAGTCACACACTATCCTGAATTGGAAATATATTGTCGCTGGGTCAGAATCCTAGAACCCCCTCCCTAACAATATTGTGCGTGTACTTTCACCGCACAGACGGCACCGATTCAAGAAAGCAGCTCACCACCACATTCTCGAGGGCAATTGGGGATGGACAATAAATGCTGGCCTTGCCAGCGACGTCTACATACCTGGAACAAAATTTTTTTTTAAAGGAAGTTAACTTCTGTGGTTCGGATTAAAGCATGCTGTTGAGACCGAGTATAAGGAGCTTTGCTTTCAACCCAGCTGATATACGAGACTGGGCAGCAAAAATAAAATCAACTATATAAGTGAAAAGAAAACACATCCTATGAAAATTGAAAATGCACAATGTAAAAATCATAAGTACCTTTTATTGGACTCAATTGTCCCCAAGCCCATTTTCTGGCATATTGCCAGAGTTATGCCAGGATTTCTAGGCCAGAACTATGCCAGAAATATTTTTCCAAAGTTTCCCCGATCTGTAACTCGAATTTGGAGCCGCGCAGCGTGCCCAGTCGGAGGGTGGAGCCTGCTGTCTGCGCCTTTTGCGCGGGAAAAAAAACTTGCGCTTTTGACGTCGCTCCAATGGACGCGCATGCTCAGTACAGCTCGGATTTGGCAATCGGCCATTTTTAAAGAGTCAGTTGTGTGTGTGAGAGAAGGAGTGCTATCTCTCCCTCCTCTCTCCCACTCCCCCACCACGGCTTGTTTTTTAGCTGAACCCCAAATCCCCAGGTCGCCTCGAGCCCCTTGCCTGTGCTGGTCCAGCTCCAGTTCCAGCTCCAGCTCCCCCACACACTCCCAGCCCCGAGTGCCTTACTAGTCCCAGTCCCCAGTCCCTAGCCTAGGCCGAAGGGCTTGCCGATCCGCTCCCTGGCCCGAGTGCCCTCCCGGTTCCGCTCCCCGCCCAGACCAAAGGGCTTGCCGGTCTGATCCCCGCCCCTATCCCAGGCCGAATGGCCTCCTCCTTCCCAGTCCCCGTGCCTAACTACACCCGAAAGGTTCACCTCACTCCCTCTCTCTTCGTCCGGGCATTTGCTGCACTTACCTGCGCTGATTTCTTTAACTCCGGAAGGTTTTTCTGCAGAGGCCACATACGCTGGCCTAAGCAGAACTGGAGTAACTCTCAGCTGGCCAAACTTGCCTAAATGGCCAGAATTGGCGAAGGTGACAGATTATGCCCCCTTTGGCTGACAAAAAAAATGTACCTAAAAAAATCGTTACTAACTGAGTTATGCTGGTGCAAATTGATTGGGGAAACTGGATTTTTAACTTAGGCCAAAAAATGCAGCCTGCTCAAAATGCAGGGTATCCTACCCTGTATGTCCCTTGACATCCAGGGGCTCTAGATTTGTTATTCCCACCCTCTTTTTTTTTAAGGGAACATACTTGCTCTGAACCCTCAGGATCTCCTCCTTGAACGCCTTCCACTACTCTGATTTACCTTCAAGTAGCTGTTTCCAGTCCACTTCGGCAGGGAGGTGTTACTACAGTTGTACAGGGCCTTCGTGAAGCCACACCTGGAGTATTGTATACAGTTTTGGTCTCCTAACTTGAGGAAGGACATTCTTGCTATTGAGGGAGTACAGCGAAGGTTCACCAGACTGATTCCTGGGATGGCAGGAGTGACATATCAAGAAAGACTGGATCAACTGGGCTTGTATTCACTGGAGTTCAGAAGAATGAGAGGGGATCTCATAGAAACGTTTAAAATTCTGACGGGTTTAGACAGGTTAGATGCAGGAAGAATGTTCCCAATGTTGGGGCAGTCCAGAACCAGGGGTCACAGTCTAAGGATAAGGGGTAAGCCATTTAAGACCGAGATGAGGAGAAACTTCTTCACCCAGAGAGTGGTGAACCTGTGGAATTCTCAACCACAGAAAGTTGTTGAGGCCAATTCACTAAATATATTCAAAAAGGAATTAGATGTAGTCCTTACTACTGGGGGGATCAAGGGGTATGGCGAGAAAGCAGGAATGGGGTACTGAAGTTGCATGTTCAGCCATGAACTCATTGAATGGCGGTGCAGGCTAGAAGGGCCGAACGGCCTACTCCTGCACCTATTTTCTATGTTTCTATATCACCTCTCCTCACAGCTGTAATTGTTTCTTTGATCAATACTGCGAACCCCCTCCTTTTTTATCCCCCTTTCTATCCCGTTTGAAAACCCTGTAACCAAAAATGTTGAACTGCCATACCTGCCCTTCTTTCAGCCATGTCTCAATAATAGCTATAATATCGTACTCCTAAGTGTCTATCTGTGCTCTCAGCTCATCTGCCTTATTCCCTGTACTCCTTGCATATACCATTTCTCACTGCCAAAAACTCTCTTGTTCTCTATTTTGTAGCCCTTGTTTCCTCTGTCTTCCAAATTTACGTTCTACCTTTCTGCTTTTCAATTTCAGCTTTGTTTCTCTCCCTTCTGAATCTATTCTCAGGTTCCCATCCTCCTGAAGCGTTCAGTGTAATGGAAAGAGGAGCAAGTAAGCTAATAAGAATGACTTCACAAGTGGGGTTTATAGTACTTTTAATTGGGTTAAGCTTCCTTGATTCCTAAGCAATTTACATAGAAACAGAGAAATAGGTGCAGGAGTAGGCCATTCGGCCCTTCGAGCCTGCACCACCATTCAATATGATAATGGCTGATCATTTTTGCAACTTTAGTACCCCATTCCTGCTTTCTCTCCAGACCCCTTGATCCCTTTAGCCGTAAGGGCCACATCTAACTCTCTTTTGAATATATGTAACAAACTAAAAACATAAGAATTAGGAACAGGAGTAGGCCATCTAGCCACTCGAGCCTGCTCCGCCATTCAACAAGGTCATGGCTGATCTGGCCGTGGACTCAGCTCCACTTAGCCGCCCGCTCCCCATAACCCTTAATTCCCTTCTTGGTTAAAAATCTATTTATCTGTGATTTGAATACATTCAATGAGCTAGCCTCAACTGCTTCTTTGGGCAGAGAATTCCACAGATTCACAACCCTCTGGGAGAAGAAATTCCTTCTCAACTCGGTTTTAAATTGGCTCCTCCATATTTTGAGGCTGTGCCCCCTAGTTCTAGTCTCCCTGACCAGTGGAAACAACCTCTCTGCCTCTATCTTGTCTATCCCTTTCATTATTTTAAATGTTTCTATAAGATCACCCCTCATCCTTCTGAACTCCAACGAGTAAAGACCCAGTCTACTCAATCTATCATCATAAGGTAACCCCCTCATCTCCGGAATCAGCCTAGTGAATCGTCTCTGTACCCCCTCCAAAGCTAGTATATCCTTCCTTAAGTAAGGTGACCAAAACTGCATGCAGTACTCCAGGTGAGGCCTCACCAATACCCTATACAGTTGCAGCAGGACCTCCCTGCTTTTGTACTCCATCCCTCTCGCAATGAAGGCCAACATTCCATTTGCCTTCCTGATTACCTGCTGCACCTGCAAACTAACTTTTTGGGATTCATGCACAAGGAGGCCGAGGCCGCGTGGCCTAATTGATAAGGCGTCTGATTTCGATCACAAACCGCAAAGTTATCAGAAAATTGCAGTTTCGAGTCCAGCCGCGGTCGACTTCGCTCACTGCGTGAAATTGCCACGGTTTAATGTTTTTGTTTACTCCAAAAGAGTTTCATGCACAAGGACTCCCAGGTCCCTCTACACCGCAGTATGTTATAATTTCTCCCCATTCAAATAATATTCCCTTTTACTGTGTTTTTTTCCAAGGTGGATGACCTCACATTTTCCGACATTGTATTCCATCTGCCAAACCTTAGCCCATTCGCTTAACCTATCTAAATCTCCTTGCAGCCTCTCTGTCCTCTACACAACCTGTTTCCCCACTAATCTTTGTGTTATCTGCAAATTTTGTTACACTACACTCTGTCCCCTCTTCAGGTCATCTATGTATATTGTAAACAGTTGTGGTCCCAGCCTCGATCCCTATGGCACACCACTAACCACCGATTTTCAACTCGAAAAAGACCCATTTATCCCAATTCTCTGCTTTCTGTTCGCCAGCCAATTCTCTATCCATGCTAATACATTTCCTCTGACTCCACGTACCTTTATCTTCTGCAGTAACCTTTTGTGTCTCACCTTATCGAATGCCTTTTGGAAATTTAAATACGCCAGATCCATCGGTATACCTCTATCCACCATGCTCATTATATTCTCAAAGAATTCCAGTAAATTTGTTAAACATGATTTCCCCTTCATGAATCCATGTTGCGTCTGCTTGATTGCACTATTCCTATTGAGATGTCCCGCTATTTCTTCCTTAATGATAGCTTCAACAACTTTCTGTGGTAGAGAATTCCACAGCTTCACAATTCTCTGAGTGAAGAAGTTTCTCCTCATCTCAGTCCTAAATGGCTTTACCCCTTATCCTTAGACTGTGACCCCTGGTTCTGGACCTCCCCAACATCGGGAACATCTTCCTGCATCCAGCCTGTCCAGTCCCGTCAGAATTTTATATGTTTCTATGAGATCCCCTCTCATTCTTCTAAATTCCAGTGAATATAAGCGTGGTCGATCTAGTCTTTCTTCATATGTCAGTCCTGCCATCCCGGGAATCAGTCTGGTGAATCTTTGCTGCATTCCGTCAATAGCAAGAATGTCCTTCCTCAGATTAGGAGACCAAAACTGTACACAATATTCAAGGTGTGGCCTCACCAAGGCGCTGTACAACTGCAGTAAGATCTCCCTGCTCCTATACTCAAATCTTCTCGCTATGAAGGCCATCAAGCCATTTGCCGCCTTCAGCGCCTGCTGTACCTGCATGCCAACTTTCAATGACTGATGTACCATGACACCCAGGTCTCGTTGCACCTCCCCTTTTCCTAATCTGTCACCATTAAGATAATCGGCCTTCCTGTTTTTGCCGCCAAAGTGGATAACCTCACATTTATCTACATTATACTGCATCTGCCATGCATTTGCCCACTCACCTAACTTGTCCAAGTCATCCTGCAGCCTCTTAGCAGCCTTCTCACACCTCACACTGCCACCCAGCTTCGTGTCATCTGCAAACTTGGAGATATTACACTCAATTCATTCATCTAAATCATTAATGTATATTGTAAATAGCTGGGGTGCACTGAACCTTGCAATACACCACTAGTCACTGCCTACCAATCTGAAAAGGACCCGTTTATTCCTACTCTTTGTTTCCTGTCTGCCAACCAGTTCTCTATCCACGTCAATACATTATCCCCAATACCACGTGCTTTAATTTTGCACACTAATCTCTTGTGTGGGACCTTGTTAAAAGCCTTTTGAAGGTCCAAATACACCACATCCACTGGTTCTCGCTTGTCCACTCTACGGGCCCAAGTTTCCACATGATTCGCGCCTGATTTTTAGGAGCAACTGGTGGAGAACGGACTATTTTAGAAATCGCAATTCTCCACATTTTTTTTTCTGCAGTTTTAGTCAGGTAGAACAGTTCTAGTTTAGAACAGAATTTTTTCTTCAAACGTGGGCGTGTCCGGCCACTGACGCCTGATTTGAAAGTTTCCACAGTGAAAATGTACTCCAAACTAAAGTAGAATGGAGCCAGTGAAGATTTTTGTAGAACTGAAAAAACCTGTTCTACACATTAAAAAATCAGGCGCAGATTACAAATTAGGCGTCCAGAACGAGGTGGGGGGGGAAGGGAACTCATTAAATTCGACAATAAATCCTTATTTATACTTCTACAAATATTATACAAATAAATCCAACCTGAATAAACATTTATAAGCCACGAAAAGATTAAATAAACCATCTTCCTACCTGTGTGAAAGTGCTTCAGCCAGGGAGAATTCTGCAGCCGTTCGTGCCGCTGAGTGGGAGGGGGAGAGAGAGAGAGAGAGAGAGAGAGAGGGAGGGGGGAGGGAGGGAGAGAGAGAGAGAGGGGAGGGGAGGGGGGGGGAGGGAGAGAGAAAGAGGGGGGGGAGGGAGAGAGAAAGAGGGGGGGGAGGGAGAGAGAAAGGGGGGGGGAGGGAGAGAGAGAGAGAGAGAGCAGGGGGGAGGGAGAGAGAGAGAGGGGGGAGAGAAAGAGGGGGGGGGAGGAAGAGAGACAGAGGGAGGGGGGGAGGGGGGGGGGGAGGAGAGAGGGGGGAAGGAGAGAGAGAGAGGGGGGAGAGAGGAGGGGAGGGAGAGAGAGAGGGGAAGGAGAGAGAGAGGGGGGAGGGAGAGAGAGAGGGGGGAGAGAGGGGAGAGAGAGAGAGAGAGAGGGAGAGAGAGAGAGAGAGAGAGAAGAGAGAGAGGAGAGGGGAGAGAGGAGAGAGAGAGGGGGAGGAGAGAAGAGAGAGAGAGAGAGAGAGAGAGAGGGGGGGGAGAGAGAGAGAGGGGAGGAGAGAGAGAGGAGAGAGAGAGAGAGAGGAGGAGGAAGAGAGGGGGGGAGAGAGAGAGAGGGGGGGGAGAGAGAGAGAGAGAGGGGAGGAGAGAGGTGAGGGGGGAGGGAGAGAGAGAGGGAGGGGGGGAGAGGAGGGGAGGGAGAGAGAGGGGGGAGGGGAGGAGAGGGGAGTGGGGAGGGGGGGAGAGAGAGAGGGGGGGAGGGAGAGAGAGGGGATGGAGGGAGGGGGGGAGGAGAGAGAGAGGGGGGAGGGAGAGAGAGGGAGAGAGAGGAGAGAGGGAGTGGGGAGGGGGGGGGAGAGAGAGAGAGAGGGATGGAGGGAGAGAGAGGGAGAAGGAGGGGGGGGGGGCGTCGGGGAACAGGAGCTCGGGTCGGTGCGGGGGGGGGGAACGGGTCTCGGGTCGTCGGGGGGGGGTGGGGAGCGGGTGTCGGGTCTGGTCAGGCGGGGTGCAGGAGCTGGCCGTGGGAGGAGCCCCAGTGAGGCCATTGGGCCAGGGCTAGGGGCTGCGTTCTTCGGGCCCCTCCCACACAGTTCGGCGCCTGGAGCTACTGCACTTGCGTGCCGACTGTAACGCGCATGTGCAGAGGTCCCGGCACTGTTTTCAGCACAGGGACCTGGCTCTGCCCCCCCACAGCTCGTGCTGACTGCGCCAAGGGCCAGAGGACCTGTAAGTAGGTGCAGACTACCGAGGATTTTTTTAGGCGCCGTTTTAGGCTCGGAGGGGCGCCCGTTTTGTTTCTTGTGGAAACTTGGGCCCTACAAGTTACATCCTCAAAAAAATTCTAGATTTGTCAAGCATGATTTCCCTTTCATAAATCCATGCTGACTTGGACCGATCCTGTCACTGCTTTACAAATGCGCTGCTATTATATCTTTAATAATTGATTCCAACATTTTCCCCACTACCGATGTCAGGCTAACCTGTCGATAATTCCGTTTTCTCTCCCTCCTTTTTTAAAAAGTGGGGTTACATTAGTTACCCTCCAATCCATAGGAACTGATCCAGAGTCTATAGAAAGTTGGAAAATGACCACCAATGCATCCACTATTTCTAGGGACATTTTCTTAAGTACTCTGGGTTGCAGACTATCAGGCCCTGGGAATTTATCGGCCTTCAATCCCATCAATTTCCCTAACACAATTTCCTGACTAATAAGGATTTCCTTCAGTTCCTTCTTCTCGCTAGACCCTCGGTCCCCGAGTATTTCCAGAAGGTTATTTGTGTCTTCCTTAGTGAAGACAGAACGAAAGTATTTGTTCAATTGGTCTGGCATTTCTTTGTTGCCCATTATAAATTCACCTAATTCTGACTGCAAGGGACCGACATTTGTCTTCATTAATCTTTTTCTCTTCACATATCTATAGAAGCTTTTGGAGTCAGTTTTTATGCCCTGCAAACTTACTCTCATACTCTATTTTCCCCCTCCTAATTAAACCCTTTGTCCTCCTCTGCTGAATTCTAAATTTATTCCAGTCCTCAGGTTTGCTGTTTTTTCTGGCCAATTTATATGCCTCTTCCTTGGATTTAACACTATCCCTAATTTCCCTTGTTAACCACGGTTGAGCCACCTTCCCCGTTTTATTTTTACGCCAGACAGGGATGTTCAATTGTTGAAGTTCATCCATGTGATCTTTAAATGTCTGCCTTTGCCTATCCACCGTTAACCCTTTAAGTATCATTCGCCAGTCTATCCTAGCCAATTCACATCTCATACCATCGAAGTTACCCTTCTTTAAGTTCATAACTCTAGCCTCTGAATTAACTGTGTCACTCTCCATCTTAATGAAGAATTCTATCATATTATGGTCACTCTTCCCCAAGGGGCCTCACACAACAAGATTGCTAATTAATCCTCTCTCGTTACACAACACCCAGTCTAGGATGGCCAGCTCTCTAGTTGGTTCCTCGGCATATTGGTCGAGAAAACACCCCTTATACACTCCAGGAAATCCTCCTTCACCGTATTGCTACCAGTTTGGTTTGCCCAATCTATATGCAGATTAAAGTCACCCATGATAATTGCTATACCTTTATTGCACACATCCCTAATTTCCTGTTTGATGCCATCCCCAACCTCACTACTACTGTTTGGTGGTCTGTACATAACTCCCACTAGCGTTTTCTGCCCTTTGGTGTTCCGCAGCTCTACCCATACAGATTCCATATCATCCAAGCTAATGTCCTTCCTTACTATTGCATTAATCTCCTCTTTAACCAGCAACGCTACCCCACCTCCTTTTCCTTTCTGTCTATCCTTCCTGAATATTGAATAACCCTGGATGTTGAGTTCCCAATCTTGGTCACCCTGGAGCCATGTCTCCATAATTCCAATTACATCATATCCGTTAACAGCTATCTACGCTGTTAATTCATCCACCTTATTACGAATGCTCCTCGCATTGAGACACGGAGCCTTCAGGCTTGTTTTTTTAACACACTTTGTCCTTTTAGAATTATGTTGTAATGTGGCCCTTTTTGATTTTTGCCTTTGATTTCTCTGCTCTCCACTTTTCCTTATCTCCTTTCTATCTTTTGCTTCTGCCCCCATTTTACTTTCCTCTGTCTCCCTGCATAGATTCCCATTCCCCTGCCACATTCGTTTAAACCCTCCCCAACAGCACTAACAAACACTTCCCCTAGGACATTGGCTCTGGTCCTGCCCAGGTGCAGACCGTCCGGTTTGTACTGGTCCCACCTCCCCCAGAACCAGTTCCAATGTCCCAGGAATTTGAATCCCTCCCTCTTTACGCCATTCCTCAAGCCACGTATTCATCTTAGCTATCCTGCTATTTCTACTCTGACTAGCACGTGGCACTGGTCGCAATCCTGAGATTATTACCTTTTGAGGTCCTACTTTTTAATTTAACTCCTAGCTCCCTAAATTCAGCTTGTAGGACCTCACCCCGTTTTTTACCTATATCGTTGGTACCTATATGCACCACAACAACTGGCTGTTCACCCTCCCCCTCCACAATGCCCTGATGCCCTGCAGCCGCTCCGAGACATCCTTGACCCTTGCACCAGGGAGGCAACATACCATCCTGGAGTCTCGATTGCGGCCGCAGAAACGCTTATCTATTCCCCTTACAATAGAATCCCCTACCACTATAGCTGTCCCACTCTTTTTCCTTTACTCCTGTGCAGCAGAGCCACCCATGATGCCATGAACTTGGCTGCTGCTGCCTTCCCCTGATGAGTCATTTCCTCCAACAGTACCCAAAATGGTATATCTGTTTTGGAGGGAGATGACTGCAGGGGACCCCTGCACTACCTTCCTTCCACTGCTCTGCCTGATGGTCACCCATTCCCTATCTGCCTGAGTAACCTTTACCTGCGGCGTGACCAACTTACTAAACGTGCTATTCGCGACATCCTCAGCATCGCGGATGCTGCAGAGTGAATCCATGTGCAGCTCCAGTGCTGCAATGCGGTCTGTCAGGAGCTGAGCTGGACACACTTCCTGCACACATAGTAGTCAGGGACACTCGAAGCGTCCCTGATTTCCCACATAGCATAGGAAGAGCATGACATGGGTCTGGGCTCTCCTGCCATGATTAACCCTTAAATTAACTTAATTTGGCAACAATGCCAAAGGTTACCTACTGATAAGAAAAGAAAAATGAAACAAAAAAGATTAGATACTTAGCAATCCACCAGCCAATCACTTATCCGCTTGGCTGTGACATCACACTTCGATTTCTTATTACTTCTTTGTTTACTCTTGTCCCTGCAGCAGCTCGCTGCTCCCGACTGCCCGAATTCCTGGCCTTTTATAGGCCTCGATTCTCGACCTCCCGCTGCTCCCGATTGCTGCTCCGACTGCCCGAACTCCTGGCCTTTTATAGGCCTCGATCCCCGACCTCCCGCTTAGGAATTAGTTCTTAATAAATTAAGAACTAATTCCTAAACCTTTGTTTGAATAATGTCAACAAATTTGTTTTTATTTACTATTAACACTTTAAGATTCATTGTCTCTTTTGTATCCTTCCCTATTGTAGCAAGATGTGTAATCAGCCTAGAGGTGTGAAAGTGAAAAATGCTCATGAGGAAAATGGGCTTTACAACATAAATCCAAACTTTACAAAGTGGAATAGAAATGGTTTAATCATATTTACAATTTATAAATTGTGTTGACTCTTTTTAATTACAGTAACTTGGTCGCAGCCTATGAGAAAGCAAAGAAGAAACATCAAAACAAACTGAAAAAACTGGAAGCACAAATGATGGCCATGGTGGAGAGACATGAGACACAAGTGAGAATGCTAAAACAGAGAATCGCGCTGCTCGAGGAAGAAAACTCTAGACCCCAAACAAATGAGACATCACTGTAAGAAAATATCCTGATGGTATGGATGCTATACATTCATCAGTTCTGCCACATTGACTCAGAAGACTTAAATGAGGATAGGAAAAGTTATATTGGCACCTTTCTTCTGATTAGTGTGAACATATCGAGTTACCATATGTAAAGCACCAGCAGAACATTATGGGGGAAAAATACTTCTAATAAAAATGACAGTGGTGACAATGGACCAAATCTTGGACACACTCTTAGCTGTGCCTACACTTTTGATTATATTTCCATCTCCAAGGAAACATGCATATTTTAATACTGTCCTAAAATGGCAAATAGGCACCTATAACTTGCATTGCAAGCAGCTTTGTGTTATCACCACGTTGTATCAATTAGGCACATATTTGTACAGCATGAATTTGAGGGTTTAATAGATGCTGCTGCCAGCTGCTTACTTTTCAAGCATTAATGTTCTATTAAAATTCATGAAAATTACAAATATATTCCATCAAAAATGTTAAACTCTCTTCTTCACACAATAAGACTGTTATGTTGCAATTATCAAGGTTGTCATCATGTGAGCTAATTCTTCTGGTGAAGACTGGAAATAAGTGTTTCATATGATATTGATGCAGAACCAGGAACATGGCAAATTAGCTGAACAATGCCTCAAATACCTCTGGGCTACATTTATACTTAATTCATTGCTATTTTGTATTGATTTTAATGTACTGCATTTCACCCACAAATTAAAATTAGCTACTCCATGTTAGCTACCTACAGAGAGGTTAAAAATGGATTATATAAAAATGATCCTTAATATTTTCCATAACTTTTTGTACATAATTGTGTTTGTTTTTCATAACCCTGTTCAACTCATCATTTTACCAGAATTGGTTTTGCCAAGGACATAGCATGCCCTGGGTTATTTTGGTTCAGAATAAAATGAATATCCAAACCCATCATTCAGATTCATTTAATTCTGAACCAGAATAATCCAGAGCAGTTGAACAGAACAGAACTGGCCAAATTGGATCCATTAGTACAAATACAAAGTTGCTGAAACTTCTGATTTAATTTGCTAGCTCCACATATGATGGCTAGTTAACCACACAAATAAAAAAGAAACCATGGGATTCTTGTTCCTTTAGGAAACTTCTAGTGCACATCTACATGGCCTTACTTCCCAGCTCGACATCATGTAATTTCCAGATAACTGTAGCTAGTTCTTTTTCTCCCATTGTGAGAATGGCTCAGTCAAAAGAGAATCTTCTTCTCGGCCTGCACAGAAGAACCTACGGAATGTGGGGGAAATTATCTTCATTTTGCTGTGTGAGGCGATATGGATGAGGCCTCAGAAATCAAAACCTGCTACATCCCGATTAGTTCTTGTTTCTAGTACATGGAGTATTATAAATTGGAGAGAGGAAAACTTTGCCTAGGAAGTTCTGATTGGCAGGGGAAATATTTTAGATTTTAAATGTTTTGAATTCAAGCAACTTTGTTGGCTAGGTATCTCTCTTTCTTGGGACAAACCATATCCTTTTTGTTTGTTCAGCTCCAGAGACTGATGTTGCAAAAGATTTTGATGAACCTGTTGCACATTTCAGCATTGCCATTTTATTCAGGTTTCTACTATCCCCATTAATTGAGAATAAATTCTTTGTGACTTAATCATAGTCACCCATAATTAAAAGTTGTACACATTTTGAAATGACAGCATAAATTTTCTCTCAGTTGAGATTTTTAAACCCAAGTGCACCCTGGATTGGAATATCTCTTCAATGTGATTTGCCTAATTTAATATCTTTGAGAAATTGCTATCCATTTGCATAATTTCCACCAGTCAGGATATTGGGAAAGATCAATAGAAACAAAGCAACAGTTGTCCTAACCTCTTTGGCCTTGCTTGATGCTTAACACATCTGGCCGGATAGGACAGTCCTCCCATTCTGAGTGAATATTCAACACCATGACCCAATCAGGCTGCTCTTGATTTGCTATTGAACAAGATCTGCTGATCTTCTAGGAGTACCTCCCAAATTATGAAATCTATTCCGCTATTAGCTATGGTTTTGCTGAAAGAGCCAGTGAGCTCCTTGGTGAAATTGCCATTCCTCATTTAATAGAATAAAAAAGAACTTGCATTTATAAAGTAGCTTTCATAACCTCAGGATGTCCCAAAGTGCTTTATAGCCAATTAAGTACTTTTGAAGTGCAGTCTCTATTATAATAAGAACACAAGAAATAGGAGCAGGAGTAGGCCATAAGGCCCTTGAGTCTGCTCTGCCATTCAATAAGATCATGGCTGATAATTGACCACAACTCCACTTTCCCGTCAGATCTCCATATCCCTTGATTCCCCTAGAGTCCAAAAATCTATCTATCTCAGCCTTGAATATACTCTCAGATTCTGCATCCGTAGCCCTCTGGGGCAGAGAATTCCAAAGATTCACAATTGAGTGAAGAAATTCCTCCTCATCTCGGTCTTAAATGGCCTACCCCTTATCCTGAAACTGTGCCCCATAGTTCTAGACACTCCAGCCAGGGGAAACAACCTCTCAGCATCTACCCTGTCAATCCTCCTCAGAATCTTGTATATTTCAATGAGATCACTTCTCATTCTTCTAAACTAGCTCATTCCACACAATCTCTCTTCATAGGTCAGCCCTCTCATCCCAGGAATCAATCTAATGAACCTTTATTGCACCACCTCCAAGGCAAGTATATCCTTCCTTTGATGAGACCAAAACTGCACGGTACTCCAGGTGTGGTCTCCCCAAGACTTCCTTGCTTTTGTACTCCAACCCCCTTGCAATAAAGGCAAACATGCTATTTGCCTTCCTTGTTGGTTGCTGTACCTGCATGCTCAATTTCTGTCTTCCTTGCATGAGGACACCCAAATTTCACTGAACACCAACATTTAAAAGTTTCTCACCATTTTAAAAAATATTCTGTTTTTCTATTTTTTCTATTCTATTTTTCTATTTGCAGGAAACACAGCAGCCAATTTATGCACAGCAAGGTACCACAAACAGCAATTAAATACATGGCTAGATCATCTGTTTCAGATGCTCTTTATAGGGTAAATAGACTAGGATAATCCTTTGCCTTTCCTGTTTTTAATTTTCCATTGCTTTGGAGGTTAAATGCCTTTTTGTGTCAAACACCCCATGATGGAAAAGGAATCATGTAAATTTAAAAATAGCTTTGACACGGAACAGTTCATAAAGCCTTCGACCATGAGACTAACATTTTGAACTTCTCTATCTTCAAACAAATTTCAGTCAAAGATTACATTAATGCATCAATTGCTACTAGTTGGGACAAGTTATTAAATGAGTGGCCACTGTATAGCACAGAGGCCTGCTGAAAATGATAAACCTGTGGCAAATTAGTGCTTATCTGTTTTTGACCTCAAGGCAGACTGGTGTTCCCACCTTTTAATGAGGTACAGTTTGGAAGAGGTTAACATTAACAATGTGTGAAGTCTAATTTTAAACTCGCATTTAAGTAATCACTTAAAAAAAATATATTAAGATATACTCCACATAACCTATTTTCTCTCTACCAATCTCAAGAATTTGTTTATTTCCTCTTGAGAGGAATAAAATTCTGAGTATGTGTCATCTGTCCTGTTGTCGAATTAAACATGCATTTGCGCATAAATTTGTGGCAATCTTGCAATCATTATAAGGAAAGTGGGATTTTGTTAGTCTCATTGAGGAACCGAAGAAGAGTAGATACCTCTTGTCAAAAGAATTGCCACTTGCTGGGTGGTGCAGGATGGAAATATTAGGTTGTCCTGGACCAAAGGTTTTTTTTATTAGAGCTGTTTTCCTAATTGGTTTACCTAAACTACCTATGATTTGTGGAATACACTTTATTTGAAAAATCACTTAAAGGTGAATACATGTAACCACTTTTCTCTGTTCTGATTTCAATGTAATAATTGTCCAAAATGTTCCATTGTATTTGAAAATCATGTTTCTTCCAGGAAAGTATTTAAAATAATTTGTAAATTGCTGCAAAAGAAAGTTTGTTTTATTTATAGTTTAAAAGCAGAATATGTGAGTTAACAGACCAGGAAATTATTTATTTCCCTGAGCAAAATCCATATTTCTCATTTAACTTTGTTCCAGTTACATGTATTATGGAAGACAGGAGCTTCTGTCTAATATTATAGATATTATAGATATATAATATTATAGATATTCATAGTGCCACTGGAGAGGGCATATTCTTTCCTTTGATGGCATGAAATGGGATGGAGGGCTGTGTACACCAAAGTGAATCCCATCTTTAATATTATGAATTGAGTGTGTGTGGCTACAGCCCTTTATCATGCTTCATTGGAGTGGCATTTCAAAACCAACCATCTGTTCCCGTCTACCTCTGTTCAGAATTTGAAATCATGAAACAAGAGAAAAGGAGGACTGAGAGGCACTAGTAAGTTTATATACATTTCCCTTCAGGTTTTATTTATTATGCATTTAGGATTATGTAAATTCAGTAGAATACCATTTCCTTTTGTATAATATTGTGTTGTAAAATTGAAGGATTTTTTGGGGGGTAAAGAACTTGAATTTGGAGCTAGACAGAAGGACAGAGAACAGGAGGAATGTCACAAGCCAGAATGTCAAATATATCACACAGCACTAATGGCTTAACTTCTATATTTAAATTAATATGTACAGCTGTTTTATAACACAATATTGTGATTGCATTTACCTGCAAAATGTCCAAATGGCTGGATTCTACATCATATTACTTTGTTCCAGTTCTGTTAGAATTAATTTCTGAGAATTTAAGCACCTCTGATCTTTGAGGGTTGTGATGATTTATATATCCTCCTATTGTATTTAAGTTTATAACTGCTTTTTTTTTAGTTTTCCTAGTTGCTGTAAAATGTAAAACAGTTTGTTTTTTATAGAATTGTACAAACTCTGCATTTATTTATATGAAGAGACATTTATAATACTTCTATTATTTTCCAAAAGACCTTATATCTAGAATAAATACTTTTATTGACAACTTGTAGTGTTAATGATTTAGCAACATTTTGAAATTCGGATATACCTGTTAAAAGTCTTTACTTGATCACTTGTGGGTAAGGTAGCATTTGGGTTATATTACTGGACTAGTAATCCAGAGGCCTGGACTAATAATCTGGATTATGTGAGTTTAAATTCCACCAAGGCAGTTTGTAAATTTGAATTCAGTTAATTAAATAAATCTGGAATAAAAGATAGTGCTAGTATCAATAACGGTGACCATGAAGCTATTGAATGTTTATAAAAACCCAGCTGGCTCACAAAAATGTCCTTTTTGGGAAGGAAACCTGCTGGTCTTACCCGGTCTGACTCCGGACCCACAGCAATGTGGTTGACTCTTAAATCTCTTCTGAAATGGCCTAGCAAGACACTCAGTTGTATCAAACCAGAAATAAGTATAATAAGAATAAATTGGACGAACCACCCGGCTTCGACCTAGGTATCTGATTCAGACACGACAAAGGCACACCGAGCCCAGTCGACCCTACAATGTTTTCCTCACTAACATCTGAGGACTTGGATGAAAATTGGGAGAGCTGTCCCTAAGACTAGGCAAGCAACAAATTCATAATCACAGATTCATACCTAGGTATGATTGTGAGTATGAATCTGTTGCTTATGGATACTCTCCATACAGCAATAGTGGCACTACCACTGCTAAATGATTCAGATTCAGCACCGATCTAGCAGCAGCAGAATTGTATTCCACCTTATGGCCTTGCATATCCTCTACCATTATCATCAACCCTGGTTTAATGAGCAGTAGAAGAGCACCAGACGTATCTGAAAATGAGGTGCCAACCTGGTGAAGCTACAACACACGCATGTTAGCAGCGACAGAGCAAAGTGATCCCACAACTATGGATCAGATCAAAGCTCTACAATCCTGCCATTTCCAGTCGTGAATAGTGATGGACAATTAAACAACTAACAGGAGGAGGAGGCTCCATGAACATCCCCATCCTCAATGATGGCAGGGCTAGGACGTGCATGCAAAAGACAAAGCTGACGAGTTCACAACCATCTTCAGCTAGAAGTGTCGAGTGTATGATCCTCCTGAGGTCCCCACCATCACAAATGCCAGTCCTCAACCAAATCGATGCATTCCATGTGATATCAAGAAATGCCTGAGCATACTAGATACAAATGAGGCTATGGGCCCTGATAACATCTCGACTGTAGTGCTGAAGACTTGTGCTCCAGAACTAGCTGTGCTTCCATCCAAACTATTCCAGTACAGCTACAATACTGGCATTTACCCAACAAAGTGGAAAATTACCCAGGTTAGTCCCGTCCACAAAAAGCAGGACAAATGCTGTAAATACTTTATAATACATTGTAACTCCAATCCGGCGAATTACTGCCCCATCAGCCTACTCTGAATCATCAGCAAAGTGATGGAAATTATCATTGACAGTGCTATCGAGCTGCTCTTACTCACCAATAACCTGGTCACCGTTGCTCAGTTTGGGTTCTGCCAGGACTACGCATCACAGCTTTGGTCTGAACATGGATAAAAGAGTTGAATTCTAGAGGTGAGGGTAACGGTCCCTGATATCAAGGCAGCATTTAGCAGAGTGGCATGAAGGAACCCTAGAAAAATTTAATTCAATGGGGATCAGGGGCTAAACTCCACTGGTTGTAGTCATACCTAGCGCACAGGAAGATGAATGCACATGTTGGGCGGCCAATCATCTCAGGCCCAGGACATTGCTGCAGGAGTTCCTCAAGGCAGTGGTCTAGGCCCAACCATCTTCAGTTGCTTCATCAATGACCTTCCTTCCATCATAAGGTCAGTGATGGGGATGTCCGCTGATGACTGCACAGTATTCAATTACATTTGCAATTCTTCAGATAATGAAGCAGTCCATGCCCATGTGCAACATGGCTGATAAATGGCAAACAAAATTCATGCCACACAAGTGCCAACCAACGACCATCTCCAACAAGAGCAAGTCTAACCACCTCCCCTTGTCATTCAATGCCATTACCTTCATTGAATTCCCCACCATCAACACACTCTAGATGTGGCCTCACCAATACCCTGCATAACTGGAGCAAGACTTCCCTGCTTTTATACTCTATCCTCTTTGCAATAAAGACCAACATTCCATTTGCCTTCTTGATTGCTTGTTGTACCTGCATAACTAACTTTTTGTGTTTCATGCACAAGGACTCCCAGGTCCTTCTGTACTGCAGCATTTTGTACTTTCCATTTAAATAATTGCTTTTTTATTTTTCCTGCCAAAGTGGATACCCTCACACTTTCCATCAACATCCTGGGGATGACCATTGACCACAAACTTAACTGGACTAGCCACACAAATACTATGGCTTCAAGCTAGAGGCTGGGTATTCCGCAGTGATGCCTAAATACCTGACTCGTCAAAGCCTTCCGCCACCTTCAAGGCACAAGTACGATTGAATAATCTCCACTTACATGGATGAGTGTAGCTCCAACAACACTCCAGAAGCTTGACACCAACCAGAACAAAACTTGATCGGCACCCCATCCACCACCCTTAAACATTCACTCCCTCCACCACCAGCACCCCATGACTGCTGTGTGTACCGTCTACTAGATGCACTGCAGCAACTCACCAAGGCTTCTTCGCGAGCACCTCCAAAACTTGAGACCTCTATCATCGAGCAGGACAAGGGCAGCAGGTGCATAGGAACACCACCACTGTGTAGTTAAATATTAAGGGGATTCCATTGGCTGGCATTCCCAGTGAAGAGTAACACTCACAAGGAGTGCATATGGGGAATTCACAGAATCAAATCCTCGTATCTATTCTTGCCATAAGAAACATAAGAAATAGGAGCAGGAGTAAGCCATTTGGTCCATCAAGCCTGCTCTGCCATTTAATAAGATCATGGCTGATCTGATCTTGGGCTCAGCTCCACTTGCCTGCCCGCTCCGCAAAACCCTTCACTCCCTTTTCGCTCAAAAATCTGTCTATCTCCACCTTAAATATATTCAATGACCCAGCCTCCACAGCTCTCTGGGGCAGGGGATTTCACAGATTTATGACCCTCTCAAAGAAATTCCTCCTCATCTCCGTTCTAAATGGGTGACCCCTTATTCTGAAACTTTGCCCCCCAGTTCTCGATTCCCCCAAGAGTGGAAACATCCCCTCTGCATCTACCTTGTCAAGCCCCCTCAGTATCGTATGTTTCAATAAGATCACTTCATTCTTCTAGACACCAATGAGTATAGGTCCAACCTGCTCGACCTTTCTTTATGTCAACCCCTTCATCCCAGGAATCAACCTAGTGAATCTTCTCTGAACTGCCTCCAATGCAACTATATCCCTCCTTAAATAAGCAGTGCTCTAGGTGTGGCCTCACGCATACCCTATACAGTTGTAGCAGGACTTCCCTGCTTTTATACTCCATTCCCTTTGCAATAAAGGCTAACATTCCATTGGCCTTCCTGATTACATGCTGTACCTGCATATTAACCTTTTGTGTTTCATACACAAGGACCCCTAGGTCCCTCTGTACTGCAGCATTTTGTAATTTCCATTTAAATAATTTGCTTTTTTATTTTTCCTGCCAAAGTGGATAACCTCACTTTCCCACATTATACTCCATCTGCCAAATGTTTGCCCACTCACTTAGCCTGTCTATATCCCTTTGCAGATTTGTTGTGTCCTCCTCACAACTTGTTTTCCTACCCATCTCTGTATCATCAGCAAACTTAGCTACATTACACTCTGTCCTTTCATCCAAGCCATTAATATAGATTGTAAATAGTTGAGGCCCCAGCACCGATTCCTGTGGCACCCCACTAGTTACCGTTTGCCAACCGGAAAATAACCCATTTATCCCGACTCTCTGTTTTCTGTTAGTTAGCCAATCTGTTATCTATGCTAATAGATTACCCCCAACCCTGTGAGCTTTTATCTTGTGCAGTAACCTTTTATGTGGCACCTTATCGAATGCCTTCTGGAAATCCAAATACACCACATCCACTGGTTCCCCTTTATCCATCCTGCTCGTTACATCCTCAAAGAACTCCAGCAAATTTGTCAAACATAATTTCCCTTTCATAAAACCTTGCTGACTCTGCTTGACTGTATTATGCTTTTCCAAATGTCCTGCTACTGCTTCCTTAATAATGGACTCCAGCATTTTTCCAACAACAGATGTTAGGCTAACCGGCCTATAATTTCGTGCTTTCTGTCTGCCTCCTTTTTTAAACAGGGGCTTTGTACTTGACATAGGAAGAGATATTTTGTACACATTACTTAGCTAAAAAACCCGATATGGTTGTACCATGATTATGATCATTCATTCTTTAAGGGTTAATAGTGTGGATGAGTGGGAAGGATACTACAATATTATTTGTTCTGACATCAACAGGCTTCAACAGTGTTTTCCTGGAAAAAATGGGGTAAAGGAGACATTGTCCTCTATATGTAACAGTTTTATTGTACTTACAAATCTACCTATTTCCATTAAATTGTTTTTTAAAATGATAAAAAATAAGACAGCATACAAATACTAAGAAAAATATCTGGATGTGACATATGTGACTACTGTAATGGTACAAAATTAGATGAGAATCAATCCAGTTGTTCTCAATAGATGACTGGTATAAATTTGGAGCATGCAGGCAAGTCCAGAGAATCACTGAACCAAGATCACTCTCTTCACACAAACCCGCTGCTTTAGTAAATCAGAAGGGCTCCATTCTATTAATGTGCAACTGGTGTGTGATTACAAGCAACACTTCATGCAGATTTGTGCCCACTTGTGCTGTGATGCAGTAATCTTGCATCCCCCACTTTTTGCCCCTATATAGCAAGTGAGAGGTTGGCTACCTGGGGACGAGCTATCTTCTAAACATTTTTTTAATTTGTTCCGGGATGTGGGCATCGCTGGCAAGGCCAGCATTTATTGCCCTTCAGAAGATGATGGTGAGCCGCCGCCTTAAACCGCTGCAGTTCTTGTGAAGGTACTCCCACAGTGCTATCGGGAGGGAGTTCCAGGATTTTGATCCAGCGACAATGAAGGAACAGCGATATATTTCCAAGTCAGGATGGTGTGTAACTTGGAGGGGAACTTGCAAGTGATGGTGTTCCCATGCGCCTGCTGCCCTTGTCCTTCTAGGTGGTAGAGATCACGGGTTTGGGAGGTGCTGTAGGAGAAGCATTGGTGAGTTGCTGGAGTACATCTTGTAGATGGTGCGCACTGCAACCACAGTGGTGGAGGGAGTGAATGTTCAAGGTGGTAGATGGGGAGCCAGTCAAGTGGGCTGCTTTGTCCTGAATGGTGTCAAACTTCTTAAGTGTTGCTGGAGCTGCACTCGTCCAGGCAAGTGGAGAGTATTCCATCACACTCTTGACTTGTGCCTTGTAAATGGTGTTGGGGAGTCCGGAGATGAGACACTCGCCACAGAATACCCTGCCTCTGATCCGCTCTTGTTGCCACAGTATTTATGTGTCTAGTCCAGTTAAATTTCTGGTCAATGGTGACCCCCAGGATGTTGATGGTGGGGGATTCGGCAATGGTAATGCCATTGAATTTCAAGGGGAGGTGGTTAGACTCTCGCTTGATAGAGATGGTCATTGCCTGGCACTTATGTGGCATGAACGTAACCTGCCCAAACAGGAATGTCATCCAGGTCTTTTTGCACGCAGGCATGGACTACTTCATTTTCTGAGAAGTTGCGAATGGAACTGAATACTGCAGTCATCAGTCATAACTTTGACCTGCAACTGGAGCAACATATGGAACCACCAATGGACGAGGACCTTCAGAGAAACGAGTGATACAACATAGAATATGATATGGAGAATGGTGAAGGAACAAAAGGGCTCCAACATCTGCCTGCTAAAAGAAAGACCTGCATCTATATAATGCATTTCACAAACTCAGGATGTCTCAAAGTGTATTACAATCAATGCAGTACTTTTGAAATGTTGTCGCTGTTGTAATGTATGAAATGCAGCAGCAAATTTATGCACAGCAAGCTCCCACAAACAGCAATGTGATCATGATCAGATAATTGTTTTTTTAGTGATGTTGAGGGATAAACATTGGCCAGGACACCGGGGATAACTCCTGCTCTTTGAAATAGTGCTATGGGATATTTTATGTCCACCCTGTGTGAGCAGACTGGGCCTCGATTTAACGTCTTATCCAGAAGACGGCACTTCCGACAGTACAGCACTCCCTCGCTACTGCACTAGAGTGTCAGCCTAGATTTTTGTGCTCAAGACTCTGGAGTGGGACATGAACCCACAATCTTCTGACTCAGGCAAGAATGCTACCAATTGAGTCATGGCAGCCAGAACTCTGTCAGCAAGTCATTGAAGAGTGTTTCAACTGAACAACAATCATGTCCAATTCCTATCCCAGTCCTTCCACCCTTGAATAATCGACGTCACTATTTTACTAGCTTACACAACTCTTGGGGGACAAAATTAACAGTTAGATCAAGTGCACCCCAAACATTTTTCAACTGCCCCTTTTTAAATTTTTTTTGTTTTTTTGTTTTTTTTAAATTTTTTGGGGCATTAAAATAATATATTTTACAAGTGCCCCCTATAAAAGGGGAGGGGTAGCTTACACAAAGGCCGACACATGATCACCCAGGTGTAAGCTCAAATTGCCTGTCTTAAGTGACCTCGTACCTATTCTAGTGCTCCTATGAAGATGCTCCCCAATGACTTCAGCATAGGAGAGGGAAGGCTGCTGTGGTTCAGATGGGGCCTCTTGAGTTACTAATGGTCAGCCAAATTAGGAGCTTGGGCACGAGAGGACCAACTGCAGCATTTTGGTAGCAGGCTTTCTGGCACCAGGATGGTTATTAGTTGGGGGGTAGCAAGGGTGCTGTCATCTTGAGAGAAGGCAATGTGTTCCACTCCCATTGCTCTCAGCTGCCCTAGCTATCTGGATGTGGCTCGGCATTCCCACCAATCTGTGGGAGAACAAACTAGGAGATCCATAATCTGACTGAAGCCCCTGTCCATTCAGTCTTTCAGCCTGTCCAAGGCAGAGGAGGGAGTGGAGTCCAGAGTCTGCATGACTCCATTGTGAGCATCCCTGGCAGTTGCTATTTACTGGTGCTGTAGATACCTACAAGCAGGGCCTAGTAGCAGCATGCATTGAGATGATCATACACTGTATGGATGACTGCGAAGTATTGATGTTATGTGTCAGAACACCACACCATGTTGCTGTAGGTCTCTGGCAGGCTGTCCAATACACTGAAAAATTGTTGGTGCACAGAAAGCATTTTTCTTTTGATGGATGGGCTCCTCTATCCTTTCCAGCAGAGCTAAGACACAAATTTAGCCTCCAGCAAGCCATTTTCTGGGCCATCCTTTGCTCTCATGTTTGCTCCATTCATTTGTTCTCTGTGAATCACTCTGCGCAGACCCCTCTAACTGACAATCGATACCACCCAGGGTGTAATATTTCAGTATTGGTGCTTGTGTGGCTACTGAACCTAGAAAAAGTACAGAACGAAAAGAGTTAGCATGTAATAGAAAGGATAAGCAGCAGCAAATGGGTGGCAGTGCAGATGTTGTATGTGTGAGCTAATGAGTTAAGTTGAAAGAGAAAATGCCCAAATGCCCTGCTGTGTGTGGCATCCAGCTTCGCTATCTCCAATGCTGCATGTACTCCCTCTCTAAAGTCAAAGGTCTCAATTTTCCCAGGTTATTAGCGCCATTTTGGCGTAGGTATTTAAATCAAAGTTTCCCCCAGGAATATGCGCCGACGTAACTGAGTTAGTTACGATTTTCTTATGTTAGGTTTTTTTGACATCACAGGTGGCGTTCCCACATGTCTGTGCCAATTTTGATGATTTTTCACCGTTTGGCCAAAAAAAATTTCTGCTAGGTTGGCGTATCTGACCACTCCCGAAAAACCTTCTGGAGAGTTAACAGAAAGCAGCGCACATTGAGAAATCAGCGCTGAAAGGTGCCATTGTTTTTCATTGAAGTTTTTGGAGGGAGTTGTACAGCTTTCTTACTCTCTTCGCTTCGTTGCTTTAAACATCGAATTACACACACACTCATTGTAGTAATGGGAGGATCAGGTCTTTTATTTAAACATTCATACTAAACAAACCCAGTATGAATGCTACTGAGACACAAATACTTCACAAGCCAACTTTCTGCTTGTTCTGATTTCCAGTGGCTGCTTGTGAGGCACACACCTTCCGAATGTCCAGTGTCTAATGTGTGTGTGTAACAAAAACCAGTTCCATCTCTTTTACCTAAAGATGCTATTGAACTCTTGTTTCCTTGCATCGTACATACAGACAATTAAGATGCAGACGAGGTCAAAGGGCTGCATCATCGCTCCAATCCTCTTCTCAATCTTCCTCGCCGCCATGCTCCACCTCATAATCAACAAGCTTGCCACTGGAGTGGAACTAAACTACAGAACCAATGGGAACCTGTTCAACCTTCGCTGTCTCCAGGCCAGTTCCAAGACCACCCCAACCTCTGTCATCGATGCCTGTGTTTGTGCACATACAGAGGCTGAACTCCAGGACATAGTCAACATATTTACTGAGGTGTATGAAAGCATAGGTCTTACACTAAACATCCGTAAGACAAAGGTCCTCCACCAGCCTGTCCTCGCTGCACAGCATTGTCTCCCCAGTCATCAAGATCCACGGCGCGGCCCTGGACAACATGGACCATTTCTCATACCTCAGGAGCCTCTTATCAACAAGAGCAGACATTGACGACGAGATTCAACAACGCCACCAGTGCAGCCTTTGGCCGCCTGAGGAAAAGAGCGGGTATTACTACAGCCATGTAGAAGGGCTGTAGTAATACCCGCCCTTCTACATGGCTCAGAGACATGAACCATGTACAGTAGACACCTCAAGTCGCTGGAGAAATACCACCAATGATGCCTCCTCAAGATCCTACAAACCCCCTGGGAGGACAAATGCACCAACATCAGAGTCCTCGACCAGGCCAACATCCCCAGCATTGAAGCACTGACCACACTTGATCAGCTCCACTGGGCAGGCCACATTGTTCGCATGCCAGACACGAGATTCCCAAAGCAAGCACTCTACTTGGAACTCCTTCACGGCAAACGAGGCAAAGATGGGCAGAGGAAACGTTACAGGGACACCCTCAAAGCCTTCCTGAAAAAGTGCAACATCCCCACTGACACCTGGGAGTCCCAGGCCAAAGATCGCTCTAAGTGGAGAAAGTGCATCCGCGAGGGCGCTGAGCACCTCGAGTCTCATCGCCGAGAGCATGCAGAAATCAAGCACAGGCAGCGGAAAGAGTGTGCGGCAAACCTGTCCCACCCACTCTTTCCCTCAATGACGATCTGTTCCACCTGTGACAGGGACTGTGGCTTCGTATTGGACTGTTTGGCCACCTAAGGACTCACTTTAAGAGTGGAAGCAAGTCTTCCTTGATTCCGAGGGACTGCCTATGATGATGATGCAGACGATGTAAAATCAAAATGGCATTGTCCTGAAATCATGACTAACTGCTTTCTGAACTACTGTACACAAACCAGATCACTTCCTCGTATAGTAACAAAAGTATACTCAAATACTGAACATACAGATAAGTGGGCAGCTACTCATTGTCTCTCTTTACCCCTCGTCGCTCGTACCAGGAATCCCCAAAACCGCTTAAGATAGTGTTCCCTTCATGAGTTCCATAGGGAGTAGCGGAATCATGATCCTGCTCCCGCCTGAACGTGCTTCCCCCACTCTCTGCATTACTGGAAGATCGTGTGTCATGTTGTGGAGTGTGAAGCGTCTGAGGAACCGAAGAAGCATCTAACTGCTCCAGCTCCGTACCTAACATTGCCACGTGAACCACACGGGTTCGAGGCTCCGAAGTCAGAGAAAACAAAGGAGTTGCAGATGGGAATGTGGGCATTCTCCCTGTCCTCTCGCAATGAAGGCCAACATTCCATTCGCACCTGCAAACTAACTTTTTGGGATTCGTGCACAAGGAACCCCAGGTCCCTCTGCACCGCAGCATGTTGTAATTTCTCCCCATTCAAATAATATTCCCTTTTTTTGTTTTTTTTCCCAAGGTGGATGACCTCACACTTTCCGACATTGTATTCCATCTGCCAAATCTTAGCCCATTCGCTTAACCTATCTAAATCTCTTTGCAGCCTCTCTGTGTCCTCTACACAACCCGCTTTCCCACTAATCTTTGTGTCATCTGCAAATTTTGTTACACTACACTCTGTCCCCTCTTCCAGGTCATCTATGTATATTGTAAACAGTTGTGGTCCCAGCACCGATCCCTGTGGCACACCACTAACCACCGATTTCCAACCCGAAAAGGACCCATTTATCCCAACTCTCTGCTTTCTGTTCGCCAGCCAATTCTCTATCCATGCTAATACATTTCCTCTGACTCCGCGTGTCTTTATCTTCTGCAGTAACCTTTTGTGTGGCACCTTATCAAATGCCTTTTGGAAATCTAAATACACTACATCCATTGGTACACCTCTATCCACCATGCTCGTTATATCCTCAAAGAATTCCAGTAAATAAACATGATTTCCCCTTCATGAATCCATGCTGCGTCTGCTTGATTGCACTATTCCTATCTAGATGTCCCGCTATTTCTTCCTTAATGATAGTTTCAAGCATTTTCCCCACTACAGATGTTAAACTAACCGGCCTATAGTTACCTGCCTTTTGTCTGCCCCCTTTTTTAAACAGAGGCGTTACATTAGCTGCTTTCCAATCCGCTGGTACCTCCCCAGAGTCCAGAGAATTTTGGTAGATTATAACGAATGCATCTGCTATAACTTCCGCCATCTCTTTTAATACCCTGGGATGCATTTCATCAGGACCAGGGGACTTATCTACCTTGAGTCCTATTAGCCTACCCCCCTAGTGATACTGATTGTCTCAAGGTCCTCCCTTCCCACATTCCTGTGACCAGCAATCTTTGGCATGGTTTTTGTGTCTTCCACTGAAGACCAAAGCAAAATAATTGTTTAAGGTCTCAGCCATTTCCACATTTCCCATTATTAAATCCCCCTTCTCATCTTCTAAGGGACCAACATTTACTTTAGTCACTCTTTTCCGTTTTATATATCTGTAAAAGCTTTTACTATCTGTTTTTATGTTTTGCGCAAGTTTACCTTCGTAATCTATCTTTCCTTTCTTTATTGCTTTCTTAGTCATTCTTTGCTGAGTTTAAAATTTTTCCAATCTTCTATTTTCCTACTAACTTTGGCCACCTTATACGCATTGGTTTTTAATTTGATACTCTCCTTAATTTCCCTGGTTATCCACGGCTGGTTATCCCTTCTCTTACCGCCCTTCTTTTTCATTGGAATATATTTTTGTTGAGCACTATGAAAGAGCTCCTTAAAAGTCCTCCACTGTTCCTCAATTGTGCCACCGTTTAGTCTGTGTTTCCAGTCTACTTTAGCCAACTCTGCCCTCCTCCCACTGTAGTCCCCTTTGTTTAAGCATAGTATGCTCGTTTGAGACACTACTTCCTCACCCTCAATCTGTATTACAAATTCAACCATACTGTGATCACTCATTCCGAGAGGATCTTTTACTAGGGGATCGTTTATTATTCCTGTCTCATTAGACAGGACCAGATCTAAGATAGCTTGCTCCCTTGTAGGTTCTGTAACATACTGTTCTAAGAAACAGTAAGGAACTAGGCCTCTGATTTCCCTCCCTCGCTCCTCTGGCCCTCTGATGTTGTCTGGCTCTCTGACCCCACCCTTACTCCTCTGGTCCTCTCCATACTCCTTGGTCCCCACGCGATCCTCCCTCTTCTAGTGCTCTCAATCTGGCCGGCTGTGGGTGGGAAACAGAGGTATCCCCTGCAAATCAGGCCCTGCCGTTAAATTGGCAGGGCTTGGGGGAAAACCCTTTCTTGCAGGTTTCCCAACCACTTCTGAGCCCACCCGCTCCCAACCCACCAAACTATTAAAATTCAGGGCACTGTTTCTGTTTTATTTTCCTTTTGTTGGACAAAGGGAGGCATGAAAACTTTGATGAGTCTTCCTGCTAGCTTCTTACAGCTGTACTGCATTTGTTATTTAACAATGTGGATCTGAGAGGAGCTATAGATATCACTAGCCAATGTGCCCCCTAATTTTTTTTGGGTGCGCAGTCCCTTTAAAGGACTGCATGGCTCATTCAAAATTTGGTGCATGTGCGAAATGTCCCATTAAAAGCCAGTGAGCGGCATGTGCAGGACCTCCAGACAGGCTGAGCAGCTTAGCGGTAACATTGCCTGTGGCCATAACTTTCTATCTGCAGGCACTGGAGGAGAGCGAGGATGAGAGCTGGCATGCTCCATTAGAATGTGTCCTTATGTCACCACCCACATTTACAGGGCAAGGCTATCTTATCTAGATAAACCTGCATGCAGAAACTAAGGCCCTGATTTTAACTCCAGGTGGATTTCCCGCTCAGGCCTGAATTAAAATGACAGTCGGGTCTTAATGATCTCATTGGGCCGCAACATGCATATGTAAAGAAGGACCCTTCCAGGCGTGTGTCTTTGCTGAGGAGGCCAAGTTAAAATGGCAAATGTTGTGCTCATGGCAGCTTTCAGACAGGGTGATTTCAACTGCCCACCGAGCAGGTTTCTGCTGAGTGAGTAGGGTTAAAATTGCCCCTTAAAATTCTAGAGGGAGGTCGTAACAGAACTCTGTGGCCTTTTATAGCCCAGTGTGGGAACTGCTTCCTGAAAAGTGATGTCTCTGTCAGCGGCTGTGAAAGTAACAGCTATGTTGAATTTTATGTGGCAAGCTAATTCCAAGCAACAGCAGGAGATCTCTGCCACATCTCCCAACCATATGTGCATATTTGCATCCTGCAGGTTACTGATCCAATGTTTTATTAGGGTCAGTGAATTCATTAATTTTCCCTTTGCAAAGAAGCCAATGGCAAGAAAGAACTTTCCACTTCTACCTGTGTGGTAGGATTCCCCAGAATGCGGGACATAATTGACTGCATTGATATGGCCATATGTGCCCCTAACCTCAATGCAACTTCAACCATGAACAGAAAGGGCTTATTTTTCATGAATATGCATTTGGTCTGTCACCATGGAATTACACATTTGAATGCTTATTACATTGCAGCTGTCGTGATTCATTGGACGGAGCAACGTGCGGCGACATACCACTGCAGGGAGTAGTGCGTGCTGCTGCAGGAGGGCGACGGCTGCGAAGCCAGGTTGCTGATTGCAGTGTGGACAGGCACAGCAGGAGGGGCTAAGGAGTGGCAAGAGTCCATAGAGAGAGAAGTGACCGGGGCCCAGGAGAGGTGGGAGTCTGGGGCCCAGAAGAGGCGAGGGCCCAGGAGCAGCACGGGCCAGCCCACACTGCGATATGTGTGCGCGCTTGGTCTGTGCAGCAGAGCTGGTCTCCAGTTAGTCTTGGGTAATCCTTGTCACTGAACCAAGACCTAGCTCTGTCAAGCCCGTGTGGTGGCTGGTGTGCAACGGCCACCACATGTTAAAAAAATCCAAGCACAGGCATCTTCCACCCTTCAAGATGTAGTTTGGGATCTGGAATATTAGGTCCTTCATTGAAACACCTGTGAACTCATCCCTTTTTGGCGTGGAAGCAAGTCATCCTCGTTTCTAGGGACTGCCTACGATGAGTACCAGTCCAGTTGAACAGCATTAGCACTCCATGAAAGATGAATAGCTGGCAAAGTGCAGTGCATTCTCCCTCTATACTGGTGCACTAAGTTTAAAATGCAATTAACATGTATCATAAGCCAACATTGCAAAATAAAGCAAAACCAGAAAAAGCTGGAAACATGCATCAGGTCAATTAGCATCTGGGAAGAGGAAGGACAATTGATATCTTGGGTGCGATAAGCAAAAAACACAGTGGAATGATGTAACAGATCATTTCAGTCAAGTAATATCAATTGAAGAAACAAAAGACATTGGATAATCAAAGGACATGCATGTAGCTAAGGATATGAGACATCTGAGGAAAAAGCCTATATTCTCTCGAGTTTAGAAGAATGAAAGGTGATCTCATTGAAACATAAAACATTCTTATAGGCTTGACAGGATAGATGCAGGGAGGATGTTTCCCCTGGTGGGGAGTCTGGAACCAGGTGTCACAGTCTCAGAATAAGCGGTCGACCATTGAGGACTGAGACGAGGAGAAATTTCTTCACTCAAATAGTGGTGAATCTTTGGAATTCTCTATCCCAGAGGGCTGTGCATGCTCAGTCGTCGAGTATATTCAAGGCAGAGATCAATAGATTTTTGGATATTAAGGGAATCAAGAGATATGGGGATAGTGCAGAAAAGTGGAGTTGAGTTAGATCAGCCATGATAGTGAATGGCCGAGCAGGCTTGAAGCGCCTAATGGCTACTCCTGCTCCTATTTCTTATGTTTTAAATTGGGAGATAGAAATCATGGAGATCAGGTATGAAATTAAAACAGGTTTGAAAACTAATATATCGATAAAGTCTGAAGTCAGTGTTCAGACCAGAGGTTTGCAGGGTACCCAGGAGAAAGATGAGATGTTGGGGGCGAAATTGCCCTGAGCCCCAAGTGGGGGCGGTAACCTTCTGGAGCCCGGACATTTAGCGTCCGCTGCAGAAGTCCCACCCCCACCGCGGAATTGCTCTTACTGCCCCTGAAAGGAATTGCAGTGCAATCTCCCGCGCTCCATTTCCTTTGGGGCCGGGAATGGGGGCAATAATGTGGTGGGGAGTGAAGCGCTACACAGATGCTCCACGTAGCACAGATGTGTTTCTACGCCCCTCCACAGGGGAGGGCTGCTGTGCACTGCAGGGCCTCTGCTGGGCTATAAGGGCAGTGTGTGACCGGGCCAGCAGCCCGGCACTTAAGACGCAGTGCCGCACTGCACGATGGCGGTTTGGACCATGCCAGGGCCACCATCGTCAATCCGACCTGAGAGGCGCCTGACAAAAAAAGATGCCAGCCTGGGGCGCTGGAGCCCTCCCCTTTAGGCATCGACCCGAGAGCAGATTTCAGCCAACATCACGACCCTGGGTGCTAACGACGGAGTGCAAACTCCCGGGCAATTTCCCTGGAAGTGATGGCAGCCCCTCCTGCACCTATTTTCTATGTTTCCCCCGGGTGAAAACTACCCCTCCAGAGGCATTAACAGGACTATAAAAAGGGGCAATTTTTCCCCCGTTGTCCCTGAAGCTTGCTTTGAGTTTACTTGGAACAGTAGATGAGGCCAATGACTGAGGGATCAGAGTGGGAGTTAAATGATGAGCCATACGTTAAGGCATCACCTGTTCTGTCACACTCTGTCTTCATAAAAGAGTGGGACGATGCAGACATTATAATTAAGGAGGAGGAGTGTGAAATATTAGATGAGATAAACATACTGAGAGAAGTAATATTAAGGGGTTTATCATCTTTGAAAGTAGATAAATCACCAGGCCCAGATGAAATGTATAGCAGGCTGATAAGAAGCAAGGGAGGAAATAAAGAATGCTCTGACCATCATTTTCCAATCCTCTCTGACTACAGGTGGTGCCGGACGACAGCTAACCTTGTACCATTGTTTAGAAAGGAAGAAAGAGATAGACCGAGTAAATACAGGCCACTCAGCCTAACCTTTGTGGTGGGCAAATCATTGGAAAAAATTTTGAGGGATAGTATAATCGTCATTTACAAAAGCACGGATTAATCAGGGACAGTCAGCATGGATTTGTTAAGTGAAGGTCATGTCTGATTACCTTGATTCAATTTTTTGAGGAGGTAACAAGGAGGGTCGAAAAGGGTAGCTCGTTTAATGTAGTCTACATGGATTTTAGCAAGGCTTTTGACAAGGTACCCATGACAGACTCGTCAGAAAAGTAAAAGCCCATGGGAGGGGATCCAAGGGAAAGTGGCAAGTTGGATCCAAAACTGACTCAATGGCAATTTGTAACTGGAAGGCTGTTACCAGTGGGGATCCACAGGACTCAGTACTAGGTCCCTTGCTTCTTGTGGTGTACATCAATGATTTAGACTTCAATAGAACTGGCATGATTAAGAAGTTTGCAGATGTTACAAAATTTGACCATGTAGTTGATAGTGAGGAAGAAAGCTGTATACTGCAGGAAGATATCAATGGACTAGACAGAAAAGTGGCAAATGGAATTCAATCCAGAGAAGTGTGTGGTAATACATTTGGGGAGGGCTAACAAGGCAAGGGAACACACAATAAATGGTCGGACATTGAGAAGTGTAGAGGAACAGAGGGACCTTGGAGTGCATGTCCACAGATCCCTGAAGGTAGTAAGATAGATAGATAAGTGGTTAAGAAAGGATATGGGATATGTTCCTTTATTAGTCAAGGCATAGAATATAAAAGCAGGGAGGTTATGCTTGAACTGTATAAAACACTAATGAGGCCACAGCTCGAGTACTGCTCCCAAAGTATGGAAAATGGTCCATGTTGTCCAAGCCCACGCCGTGGATTTTGATGATCAGGGGGCAGTGCTGTGTGGTGGGGTCAGGTTGGTGGAAGACTTTTGTCTTACGGATGTTTAGACTAAGACCCATGCTTTCGTACGCCTCAGTGAAGGTGTTAACGATGGTTTGGAGTTCAGCCTCTGAGTGTGCGTAGACGCAAGCATCGTCCGCGTACTGTAGTTTGATGACAGAGGATGGGACAAGGTTGAACAGGTTCCCATTGATTCGATAGTTTAGTTCCACTCCAGCGGGGAGATTGTTAAGAGTGAGATGTAGCATTGCAGCAAAGAAGATTGAGAGAACGTTGGTGCGATGACGCAGCCCTGCTTGACCCCGGTCTGGATGTGGATTGGGTCTGTGGTGGATCCATTGATCAGGATCACGGCTTGCATATCATTGAGAAGCAGATGGAGGATGGTGACTAACTTTTGGGGGCAGCCGAAACGGGGGAGGACGCTCCATAGTCCCTCATGGTTGACAGTGTTAAAGGCTTTTGTGAGGTCAAAGGCCATGTACAAGCACTGACCACGCTCAACCAGCTCCATTGGGCAGGACACATCATCCGCATGCCCGACATGAGACTCTCTAAGCAAACGCTCTAATCGGAGCTCCGACACGACAAGCGATCCCCATGTGGGTAGAGGAAACGTTTCCAGGACACCATCAAAGTCACCTTGATAAAGTGCAACATCCCCACCGGCACCTGGGAATCCCTGGCCCAAGACTGCCCAAAGTGGAGGAAGAGCATCCGGGAGGGCGCTGAGCACCTCGAGTCTCGTCGCCAAGAGCATGCGGAAATCAAGTGGAGAGAGCGGAAGGAGCGTGTGGCAAACCAGGCTCCCCACCCACCCTTTCCTTCAACCACTGTCTGCCCCACCTGTGGCAGAGTCTGTAATTCCCGCATTGGACTGTACAGCCACCTGAGAGCTCACTTTTAAAGTGGAAGCAAGTTTTCCTCGATTTCAAGGGACTACCTATGATGACTGGGTGCAGTTCTGGTCACCACATTACAGGAAAGATCTGATTGCATTAGTGAGGGTACAGAGGAGATTTATGAGGATGTTGCTATGACTGGAGAATTTTAGCTATGAGGAAAGATTGGATAGGCTGGGGTTGTTGTCTTTGGAACAGAGGAGGCTATGGGGAGATTTAATTGATGTATATAAATTATGAGGGGTCTAGATGGACTGGATAGGAAGGACCTATTTCCCTTAGCAGAGAAGTCAATAACCAAGGAGCATAGATTTAAAGTGATTGGTGGAATGATTAGAGGAGAGATGAGAATTATTTTCACCCAGAGGGTGGTGGGGGTTTGGAACTCGCTGCTTGAAAGGGTGGTAGAGGCAGAAACCCTCATCGCATTTAGAATCTACTTGGATATGCACTTGAAGCGCTGTAACCTACAAGGCTACAGACCAAGGGCTGGAAAGTGGGATTAGGCTGGATAGCTCTTTTTTGGCCGGCACAGACACGATGGGTCGATGGTCTCCTTGTGTGGTATAAACTTCTATGATTCTATTCATGCTACTATTTATTGTAAGGTGATCTCCCCTCCAAACAAGAGTTACCTGTTATGTATGTACATGCTGTTTGTAGCCACCAGATGACGTCATTGTTGGAGGCCACTGAGCAGCAGCCCATTTTGTGAGTCAGACACTTTGGGCCTAAATTAAGCAGAAGCAAGGTTGTACCTTGTTCAGTTAAACAGTATTCAGTTTGAACCTTTATTGCATACATAACATTTGGCAACAAGAATACAAGAACCTTTGTTTGCAAAATGAGCATGATTGGATTTTTAGAGCGATTCATGGAGGGAGAAGATTGGGCAGACTTTGTGAGCTGTTTGAACCAGTATTTCGTGGCCAACAAAATGAAGGGGGTCGACGATGCAGCTTGGTGGCGGGCCGTGTTCCTCACTGTGTGCGGTTCAAAGATCTGATAAAGAATCTACTCATGCCTAGTGATTCAACAGAGAAAACGTACGAGGAGTTGTGTACATTGGTACGGGAGCACCTCAAGCCAGATGACGGCATCATCATCTCGAGATACAGGTTTTATACACACGTTCGATTGGAGGGCCAGAGTGCGGCGGAATTCGTGCCGACCTGAGACATCTAGCGGGACGGTGTTGGCAGACATGCTGCGGGACGTCTTTGTTATCGGTATCAACCACGAGGTGATCCTGCGCAAACTTCTGGCGGTGGAGGAGTTGGATTTAAAAAGGGCCATCCAGATCACTCAATCATGTATGACAACGGACAGGAGTTTAAAGCAAATGTCGGTGAAGAACCGAACCTCGGTGAGTACTGTAAATGCGATTGATTCAGCGTTCGGCAGAGCAGCACATGGCAGGGCTTATCCGACTGTGTTCGCGAAACCTGTGGCTGCCCAAAGTCTGCCAGCGGGAATGCATCCAACTTCTCCGTGTTGGCGTTGTGGGGGAAATCACCGGCACCAGCAGTGCCGATTTAAGCAATATAGTTGCAAAGGCTGTCTGAGAGTGGGGCATCTCCAGCGCAAGTGTCCGCAGATGAGCAAGCGAGCTGCGACACACCACATGGAGGATGAAAGTCAGACTAGCGCTGATCCGGATACGCATCAGAAATGCCAGAGGAGGAAGTGTATGGATTATACTCTTTCAAAACCAGGAGTAAACCAATTTTGATTAACGTGAAATTTAATGGGATACCGGTATCGATGGAACTGGACACGGGCGAGTCAATCGATCATGAACTACATGATCAAATTCGACTGGAATGACATAAAGGCGTTGTCATTGGAGGAAGATACATGTGCCCAAGTATTGAGCAAGTTCCCCTCTCTCTTCGAACCAGGTATCGGCAACTTCACGTGGACTCGGATGCAAGACCCATCCCTCATAAAGCTCGGGCAGTGCCGTATATGGTGAGGGAGAAGCGTGAAAGGATCATATCACTGGTCGAATTTAATGAATTGTTCCTGTGCTGAAAAGTGATGGCACAGTCAGAATCTGTGGAGACTACAAGGCTAACGATCAACAGGGTTTCGAAACAAGATCAGTACCCGTTACCGAAGGCTGATGACTTGCTTGTGATGCTAGCGGAGGGAAGTCGTTCACAAAACTGGACTTGACATCAGCCTATATGACGCAGGAATTGGTCGAGACGTTGAAGAAACTTACGTGAATTAACACACACAAAGGACTGTTTATTTACCACAGGTGCCCGATTGGAATTTACTCGGCTGCAGCAATATTCCAGAGGACTATGGAAAGTCTTCTGAAGTCCGTTCCCAGAACCGTGGTGTTAGTGAAATAACTTATTCACTGGAATACGGAGTGAGCTTTGCGAATCACAAACGGTTTATTAAGCAGAGCGCTCTGGGAGAGACGCCGTGAACTCCGCAGTCACAGCAGCCGACTTCTCGTTTAAGCAGAGCGGAGCACAATCATTTATACATTGAAGTAAACAAGTATAGAAAATCTCATTATTGTGCAGAAAATCTCATTATTGATAAGAAATTGCCTGACCCATGAGTCATATAACTGCCACTGCCTTTGTCTGTCTACATGACGTCTGAATATGATTATACGGTTAAATGGTTTATGCTAAAGTATGACCTCATCCCTAGTTATGCAACTGGGGATTTTCCACCACCTGCTGCCAAGCTGCCACCCGTCCGATCTCCCAGCAAGCTCTATTTACTCCAACACGTGGTGTTCCAAGATGACATCCTGCTCACCGGTCGTGACTCCAAGGAACATCTGAACAACCTGGAAGAGGTTCTACATCGTCTGGACAAAGTGGGACTCAGACTGAAATGCTCGGAGTTCATGGCACCGGAGTTCGAATTCCTCGGGAGGAAAATCGCTGCTGATGGCATCAGACCTACTGACGTGAAAGCCAAAACCATCAAGAATGCATCCAAGTCGCAGAACGTGACAGAGCTGCAATCGTTCCTGGGTCTACTAAACTACTTTGGTAACTTCCTACCTAAATTGAGCACCTTACTCGAACCACTGCACATGCTATTGAGAAAAGGCAACAACTGGGTGTGAGGCACATTGCAAGACAGAGCTTTCGAGAAAGTCACCAATCTGCTTTGCTCGAACCAAGCTGCTGGTACATTATGACCCATGTAAACGTTTAGTTTTGGCCTGTGAAGCATCGTCATATGGAATTGGTTGCATGTTACAACAAGCCAATGAGTCGGGGAAACTTCAACCTGTCACGTATGCGTCCAAAAGTTTGTCTAAAGCAGAAACAGCCTACAGTATGGTAGAAAAAGAAGCTTTAGCATGTGCATACGGTGTTAAAAAGATGCATCAATACCTGTTGCAAAAAAGGTGGGCACTGACATTATCTGCCTATGATTATGTCACTCGCCACAGACCTGGCACAGAGAATTGTGCCGATGCTTTGAGCCGGTTGCCGTTGCTCACACTGGAGGTGAAAACGCCACAACCAGCAGATTTAATGTTAATCATGGATGCTTTTGAGAGTGAAGGTACCCCTGTCACGGCTCAACAAGTTAAGACCTGGACCAGCCAGGACCCGATATTGTCGGTGGCAAAGGGTTGCATCCTCAAAGGGGATTGGTCTGCCATACCTAAGCAAATGTGCGAGGAGGCCAAACCATACTTTCGATGCAAGGACGAACTGTCTATTCAAGCAGATTGCACATTGTGGGGCAATCGAGTTGTAATGCCGAAGAAAGGGAGAGAGAAGTTTGTGCGTGAATTATATATTATATAACTGGTATAGTGATGATGAAGGTCATTGCCAGTTCGCATGTATGGTGGCCAGGAATTGATTCTGAGCTGCATGCAGCTCAGCAAAGCACCAGCAATCGCCGCTGAAATCTGTGGCCATGGCCATCCAAACTTTGGTCCAGGATCCATGCAGATTTTGCAGGTCCCTTCCTGGGCAAGATGTTTTTAGTGATGGTGGATGCTTATTTGAAGTGGATAGAATGCATAATCATATCATCCAGTACGTCCACAGCAACCATAGAGAATCTCAATGTCATGTTCGCGACACATGGTCTGCCTGACATAGTGGTGAGCGACAATGGTCGTGCTTCACCGTCAGTAGTTTGAGTTTTTAAAACTTAACGGCATAAAACATGTAAGGTCAGCACCGTTCAAGCCTGCGTCCAACAGGCATGCAGAACGTGCAATACAAATTATCAAGCAAAGCATGAGGAGAGTAACCCAAGGGTCACTGCAGACCCGCTTGCCTTGCATTACATAGAAACATAGAAAATAGGTGCAGGAGTAGGCCATTCGGCCCTTCGAGCCTGCACCGCCATTCAATGAGTTCATGGCTGAACATGCAACTTCAGTACCCCATTCCTGCTTTCTCGTCATACACCTTGATCCCCCTAGTAGTAAGGACTTCATCTAACTCCCTTTTGAATATATCTAACGAACTGGCCTCAACAAGTTTCTGTGGTAGAGAATTCCACAGGTTCACCACTCTCTGGGTGAAGAAGTTTCTCCTCATCTCGGTCCTAAATGGCTTACCCCTTATCCTTAGACTGTGACCCCTGGTTCTGGACTTCCCCAACATTGGGAACATTTTTCCTGCATCGAACCTGTCTAACCCCGTCAGAATTTTAAACGTTTCTATGAGATCCCCTCTCATTCTTCTGAACTCCAGTGAATACAAGCCCAATTGATCCAGTCTTTCTTGATAGGTCAGTCCCACCATCCCGGGAATCAGTCTGGTGAACCTTCGCTGCACTCCCTCAATAGCAAGAATGTCCTTCCTCAAGTTAGGAGACCAAAACTGTACACAATACTCCAGGTGTGGCCTCACCAAGGCCCTGTACAATTGTAGCAACACCTCCCTGCCCCTGCACTCAAATCCCCTCGCTATGAAGGCCAACATGCCATTTGCTTTCTTAACTGCCTGCTGTACCTGCATGCCAACCTTCAATGACTGATGTACCATGACACCCAGGTCTCGTTGCACCTCCCCTTTTCCTAATCTGTCACCATTCAGATAATAGTCTGTCTCTCTGTTTTTACCACCAAAGTGGATAACCTCACATTTATCCACATCATACTTCATCTGCCATGCATTTGATCACTCATCTAACCTATCCAAGTCACTCTGCAGCCTCATAGCATTCTTCTCGCAGCTCACACTGCCACCCAACTTAGTGTCATCCGCAAATTTGGAGATACTACATTTAATCCCCTCGTCTAAATCATTAATGTACAGTGTAAACAGCTGGGGCCCCAGCACAGAACCTTGCGGTACTCCACTAGTCACTGGCTGCCATTCTGAAAAGTACCCATTTACTCCTACTCTTTGCTTCCTGTCTGACAACCAGTTCTCAATCCATGTCAGCACACTACCCCAAATCCCATGTGCTTTAACTTTGCACATTAATCTCTTGTCTGGGACCTTGTCGAAAGCCTTCTGAAAGTCCAAATATACCACATCAACTGGTTCTCCCTTGTCCACTCTACTGGAAACATCCTCAAAAAATTCCAGCAGATTTGTCAAGCATGACTTCCCTTTCACAAATCCATGCTGACTCGGACCTATCATGTCACCTCTTTCCAAATGCGCTGCTATGACATTCTTAATAATTGATTCCATCATTTTACCCACTACTGATGTCAGGCTGACCGGTCTATAATTCCCTGTTATCTCTCTCCCTCCTTTTTTAAAAAGTAGTGTTACATTGGCTACCCTCCACTCGATAGGAACTGATCCAGAGTCAATGGAATGTTGGAAAATGACTGTCAATGCATCCGCTATTTCCAAGGCCACCTCCTTAAGTACTCTGGGATGCAGTCCATCAGACCCTGGGGATTTAGCGGCCTTCAATCCCATCAATTTCCCCAACACAATTTCCCGACTAATAAAGATTTCCCTCAGTTCCTCCTCCTTACTAGACCCACTGACCCCTTTTATATCCAGAAGGTTGTTTGTGTCCTCCTTAGTGAATACTGAACCAAAGTACTTGTTCAATTGGTCTGCCATTTCTTTGTTCCCCGTTATGACTTCCCCTGATTCTGACTGCAGGGGACCTACGTTTGTCTTTACTAACCTTTTTCTCTTTGCATATCATAAGATGGATTGCAAAAGTTTTTAATGTTTCCTGCAAGCTTCTTCTCGTACTCCATTTTCCCTGCCCTAATCAAACCCTTTGTCCTCCTCTGCTGAGTTCTAAATTTCTCCCAGTCCCCGGGTTCGCTGCTATTTCTGGCCAATTTGTATGCCACTACCTTGGCTTTAATACTATCCCTGATTTCCCTTGATAGCCACGGTTGAGTCACCTTCCCTTTTTTATTTTTACGCCAGACAGGAATGTACAATTGTTGTAGTTCATCCATGCGGTCTCTAAATGTCTGCCATTGCCCATCCACAGTCAACCCCTTAAGTATCATTCGCCAATCTATCCTAGCCAATTCACGCCTCATACCTTCAAAGTTACCCTTCTTTAAGTTCTAGACCATGGTCTCTGAATTAACTGTTTCATTCTCGATCCTAATGCAGAATTCCACCATATTATGGTCACTCATTCCCAAGGGGCCTCGCACAATGAGATTGCTAATTAATCCTCTCTCATTACACAACACCCAGTCTAAGATGGCCTCCCCCCTAGTTGGTTTCTCAACATATTGGTCTAAAAAACCATCCCTTATGCACTCCAGGAAATCCTCCTCCACCGTATTGCTTCCAGTTTGGCTAGCCCAATCTATGTGTATATTAAAGTCACCCATTATAACTGCTGCACCTTTATTGCATGCACCCCTAATTTCCTGTTTGATGCCCTCCCCAACATCACTACTACTGTTTGGAGGTCTGTACACAACTCCCACTAACGTTTTTTGCCCTTTGGTGTTCTGCAGCTCTACCCATATAGATTCCACATCATCCAAGCTAATGTCCTTCCTAACTATTGCATTAATCTCCTCTTTAACCAGCAATGCTACCCCACCTCCTTTTCCTTTTATTCTATCCTTCCTGAATGTTGAATACCTCTGGGTGTTGAGTTCCCAGCCCTGATCATCCTGGAGCCACGTCTCCGTAATCCCAATCACATCATATTTGTTAACATCTATTTGCACAGTTAATTCATTCACCTTATTACGGATACTCCTTGCATTCAGACATAAAGCCTTCAGGCTTGTTTTTTTAACACCCTTTGTCCTTTTAGAATTTTGCTGTACAGTGGTCCTTTTTGTTCTTTTTCTTGGGTTTCTCTGCCCTCCACTTTTCCTCATCTCCTTTCTGTCTTTTGCTTTTGTCTCCTTTTTGTTTCCCTCTGTCTCCCTGCATTGGTTCCCATCCCCCTGCCATATTAGTTTAACTCCTCCCCAACAGCACTAGCAAACACTCCCCCTAGGACATTGGTTCCGGTCCTGCCCAGGTGCAGACTGTTCGGTTTGTACTGGTCCCACCTCCCCCAGAACTGGTTCCAATGCCCCAGGAATTTGAATCCCTCCCTGCTGCACCACTGCTCAAGCCACGTATTCATCTGCGCTATCCTGCGATTCCTACTCTGACTAGCACGTGGCACTGGTAGCAATCCCGAGATTACTACTTTTGAGGTCCTACTTTTTAATTTAGCTCCTAGCTCCTTAAATTCGTTTCGTAGGACCTCATCCCTTTTTTTACCTATGTCGTTGGTACCAATGTGCACCATGACAACTGGCTGTTCTCCCTCCCTTTTTAGAATGTCCTGCACCCGCTCCGAGACATCCTTGACCCTTGCACCAGGGAGGCAACATACCATCCTGGAGTCTCGGTTGCGGCCTCAGAAACGCCTATCTATTCCCCTCACAATTGAATCCCCTATCACTATCGCTCTCCCACTCTTTTTCCTGCCCTCCTGTGCAACAGAGCCAGCCACGGTGCCATGAACTTGGCTGCTGCTGCCCTCCCCTGATGAGTCATCCCCCTCAACAGCACTCAAAGCAGTGTATCTGTTTTGCAGGGGGATGACCACAGGGGACCCCTGCACTACCTTCGTTGCACTACTCTTCCTACTGGTCTTCCATTCTCTAGCTGGCTGTGGACCCTTCTCCTGCGGTAAGACCAACTCGCTACACGTGCTACTCACGTCGTTCTCAGCATCGTGGATGCTCCAGAGTGAATCCATTCTCACAGGGGTCTCGCCTGCTGATGAAAAGCAGTCTGAAGACCAAGTTATCTCTTGTACACCTGGATTTAAGTAATCATGTTGAATACAGAAGACGGAATCAACAAGGGTACCACGATCGCGCAACTGTGTCACGCGAGATTTCTGTTAATGATCCTGTATTTGTGTTGAATTATTGTCAGGGTCCCAAATGGATCACTGGTACAGTCATGGCCAAGGAGAGCAACAAAGAATTTGTTATTAAGCTCAAGAATGGGCAAACTTGCAGGAAACACGTGGATCAAACAAAGCTGAGGCACACAGAAGAGCCAGAGCAGTCGGACGAAGAAACCGTCGACGACCAACCAACCTACCAGCAGCCTTCAGTGGACTCGAGGGTCATCAGTGAACCTGGAATTTCCATCGTGGACTTGTTCAATAAAAATGGACTTGCAGTTCCTGACATGGCCACTGCCACCCCCAACAAGTCAGCCAACCAGCCACCAGCCGCAACAGACTCCGCACACTCACCCAAGGCCGGAATCGAACTGAGACGGTCAACCTGGGAGTGTAAAGCACCGGACCGTCTCAACCTGTGAAAGACTGTGATAAGATCTCAGAGGAGGGTATTGTCATGTATGTACATGCTGTTTGTAGCCACCAGATGGTGTCATTGTTGGAGGCCACTGAGCAGCATGCACATGGTGCTGTTCTGGTATAAAAGGCCAGCCATTTTGTGAGTCAGGCACTTTGGGCCGTAATAAAGCAGAAGCAAGGTTGTACCTTGTTCAGTTAGACAGTACTCAGTTTGTACTTTTGTTACATACATAACATTACCCTTCTCTGCAAGACCTCCTTAACTTTATAACTAAATGAGGCAGATGCCATTCCTTGGCGGCCTCCTGTCATTTTCTCCCCTCAGTTGCAGAATAGCTTAAAGGGTGACCATCAGCTTGTTTTTACTTCAGTGTTTCTAAAAGAGTACATTGGAGAGAAGGTTAATTCTGAATAGATTAAAATAAGTTGAGAGATGTTATACTAAATAAAATAAAAGTTTTGAGTAGTTAAGCTAATGGACAAAGTGCCTGAAATGGATGCGATACATAAGAACATAAGAATTAGGTGCAGGTGTAGGCCCCTCGAGCTGATCTTTTACCTCAACTCCACTTTCCTGCACTGTCTCCATATCCCTTGATTCCTCAATATTCAAAAATTTATTGATCTCTGTCTTGAATATACTCAAAGACTGAGCCTCCACAGCCCTCTGGGGTAGAGAATTCCAAAGATTCACCACCCTCTGAGTGAAGAAGTTTCTCCTCATCTCAGTCCTAAATGGCTGACCCCTTATTCTGAGACTGTGACCCCTGGTTCTGGACTCCCCAGCCAGAGGAAACATCCTCCCTGCATCTACCCTGTCTAGCCCGATAAGAATGTTGTATGTTTTAATGAGATCACCTCTCATTTTTCTAAACTTTAGAGAATATAGGTCTATTCTATTCAATCTCTCCTCATAGGACAATCCCCCCATCCCAGGAATCAGTCTGGTGAACCTTCATTGCACTCCCTGTATGGCACGTATATCCTTCCTTAGGTAAGGAGACCAAAACTGTACACACTACTCCAGGTGTGGTTTCACCAGGGCCCTATATAATTGCAATAAGAAGTCTTTACTATTATACTTAAATCCTTTTGTAATAAAGGCCAATGTACTATTTGCTTTTTTAATTGCTTGCTGTACCTGCATGTTAACTTTCAGTGATTCGTGTACAAGGACACCTAGGTCCCTCTGAACACCAACATTTCCCAATTTCTCACCATTTATAAAATAGCTTGCTTTTCTATTTTTCCTACCGAAGTGGATAACTTCACATTTCACCACCTTATATTCCATTTGCCATGTTCTTGCCCATTCACTTAGCCTGTCCATATCCCCTTGAAGCCTCTTTACATCCTCCTCACAACTTACATTCCCACCTAGCTTTGTATCATCAGCAAACTTGGAAATACAGGTTGTACCTCTTTGGTCTGGCGTTATTCCTGGCTCGGGGGGGGGGGGGGGTTGTGACTCACTCTGTGTCCTGGGCCTGGTTGTTCCTCTTCTCCCTGTTGCCTCTGGTATTCGCTCCTTGGTCGGGTCGGCGCAGAGAGGGAGCGAGAAGCATGCCAGCTGTTTGAGGCGCCGCAGCTGGCCTGAGAAATGCTGCACAGTAGGCTTCTGCGCAGCGCATGCACAAAACGCGGCCGGGTCGTTGTCGGTAGCGTTGTCAACCGTACCCGATAAGTCTAGGGTACCGCTGACAACATTGGGGTCGGCATGACCTCTCATAGTCCAGAAAATTCTCTGCTCCGGCTCCGGTCAGGTCCCAAGGACTGGAGAGGTACAACTGTATTACATTTGGTCCTCTCATCCAAATCATTGACATAGATTGTGAACAGCTGGCACCCCAGTAGTTACAGCCGGTCAACCCAAAAATTACCTGTTTATTCCTACTCTCTGTTTTCTGTCCGTTAACCAATCCTTAATTCAGACTAATATATTACCCCCAATCCCATGAGCCCTAATTTTGTTAAATGACCTCTTGTATGGCACCTTATCGATGTTTTCTGAAAATCCAAATACACCACATCCACTGGTTCTACCTCATCTATTCTACTAGTTACAACCTCAAAAATCGCTAACAGATTTGTCAAACATGATTTCCCTTTCATAAATCCGTGTTGACTCTGCCCAATCCTGTTATTATTTTCTAAATGCCGTTACCACATCCTTAATAATAGATTCTAGTATTTTCCCTATGACTGATGTCAGGCAAACTGATCTGTAGTTCCCCATTTTCTCTCTCCCTCCTTTCTTAAATAGCAGGGTTACATTAGCTACCTTCCAATCTGCGGGATTCGTTCTAGAATCTATGGAACTTTGAAAGATGACAACCAATGCATCCACTATCTCTATAGCCACCTACATCCAAGCATCCTGAAGGAAGTGGGGGACGAGATAGCAGAGACCCCAGAAATTATATCTCAGGGTTCTATTGAGTGCTTGTATGGCAGAGGACTGGAGAGTAGCCAGTATAGTATCCATTTTCAAAAAGAGAGACAGCTAATCTGGATGATTACAGGTCAGTTAGTTCAACATCTGTTGTACAGAAAATTTTGGAATCTTTAAAAATGAAAATACTAAATATTTAGATGAAGACAACATCATTAGAAGCACCCAACACAGATTTCAGAAAGGGTGTGCTTGACAGATATGATTCAGTTCTTTGAGGATGTGACAGATGGATAAGGAAATGGAGTTGGCGTGGTATTTATGGACTTTCAAAAAGCCTTTGACAAGATACCAAACTGAAGACTGCTGGAGAAAATTAAGGGATATGGAATTAGGGGGAGGTTAAAAAAATTAGATTCAAAACTGGTTACTATGGAGGAAACAGAGTGTAGTACTTCAGGACAGTTTGTGTAAGTGGGTCTCAAGTGTCCCATGTGATTCTGTGCTTTTTGCCACAAATGCAGGTGTGACAGAGGCCTTGTGGGAGGGTCCAGATGTGTTGCAATCCTAAGACAAAGCAGCAGCATATATTTTTCCAGCCATGCCTTTGCTGCTGGGCACTGTTTCACCATGACCTCTGATTGCTTGACCGAGATAATTTTAGATATCATCTGTTTTCTATTAAGCAGTTTGCAGATCATGCAAATCCATTCATTCTCTCTGATTGGACTTTAAAAAAAATTACTTCTCCGGATATGGGCAAGGCCAGCATTTATTGCCCATCCCCAGTTACCCTTGAGAAGGTGGTTGTGAGCAGCCGTTTTGAACCGCTGCAGTCAGTGTGGTGAAGGTACTCCCACAGCGTTGCTAGGTAGGAAGTTCCACGATTTTGACCCAGTGACTATGAAGGAACGGCGATATATGTCCAGGTCATGGTAAGTGACTTCGTGGGGAGCTTGGCGGTGATGGTGTTCCCATGCACCTGCTGCCCTTGTCCTTCTTGGTGGTGTTGGTCGTGGATTGGGAGGTACTGTTAAAGAAGCCTTGGTGAGTTGCTGTAGTGCATCTTGCAGATAGTACATTGTAGCCACAATGAGCCTGTGGCGGAGGGAGTGGATGTTTAAGGTGTGGATAGACTACTGATGAGATGTTTCTCACCTTTTTTTTTCCCAACTGTACGAACATGCTTCTTTGTATTTCAGTTCTGATGAAGGTGCCTGGTTATCTTCTTCTTTCTGTTTACAGATACTGGCTGAGCCGTTGTGTGCTTCCAGCTGTTGCTGGTTTAATAGTGTTCAGATTTATAGAAACATAGAAACATAGAAAATAGGTGCAGGAGTAGGCCATTCGGCCCTTCTAGACTGCACCGCCATTCAATGAGTTCATGGCTGAACATGCAACTTCAGTACCCCATTCCTGCTTTCTCACCATACCCCTTGATTCCCCTAGTAGTAAGGACTTCATCTAACTCCTTTTTGAATATATTTAGTGAATTGGCCTCAACAACTTTCTGTGGTAGAGAATTCCACAGGTTCACCACTCTCTGGGTGAAGAAATTCCTCCTCATCTCGTTCCTAAATGGCTTCCCCCTTATCCTTAGACTGTGTCCCCTGGTTCTGGACTTCCCCAACATTGGGAACATTCTTCCTGCATCTAACCTGTCTAACCCCGTCAGAATTTTAAACGTTTCTATGAGGTCCCCTCTCATTCTTCTGAACTCCAGTGAATACAAGCCCAGTTGATCCAGTCTTTCTTGATAGGTCAGTCCCGCCATCCCGGGAATCAGTCTGGTTAACCTTCGCTGCACTCCCTCAATAGCAAGAATGTCCTTCCTCAGGTTAGGAGACCAAAACTGTACACAATACTCCAGGTGTGGCCTCACCAAGGCCCTGTACAATTGTAGCAACACCTCCCTGCCCTTGTACTCAAATCCCCTCGCTATGAAGGCCAACATGCCATTTGCTTTCTTAACCGCCTGCTGTACCTGCATGCCAACCTTCAATGACTGATGTACCATGACACCCAGGTCTCTTTGCACCTCCCCTTTTCCTAATCTGTCACCATTCAGATAACAGTCTGTCTCTCTGTTTTTACCACTAAAGTGGACAACCTCACATTTATCCACATTATACTTCATCTGCCATGCATTTGCCCACTCACCTAACCTATCCAAGTCGCTCTGCAGCCCCATAGAATCCTCCTTGCAGCTCACACTGCCACCCAACTTAGTGTCATCCGCAAATTTGGAGATACTACATTTAATCCCCTCGTCTAAATCATTAATGTACAGTGTAAACAGCTGGGGCCCCAGCACAGAACCTTGCGGTACCCCACTAGTCACTGCCTGCCATTCTGAAAAGTCCCCATTTACTCCTACTCTTTGCTTCCTGTCTGACAACCAGTTCTCAATCCATGTCAGCACACTACCCCCAATCCCATGTGCTTTAACTTTGCACATTAATCTCTCATGTGGGACCTTGTCGAAAGCCTTCTGAAAGTCCAAATATACCACATCAATTGGTTCTCCCTTTTCCACTCTACTGGAAACATCCTCAAAAAATTCCAGAAGATTTGTGAAGCATGATTTCCCTTTCACAAATCCATGCTGACTTGGACCTATCATATTACCTCTTTCCAAATGCACTGCTATGACATCCTTAATAATTGATTCCATCATTTTACCCACTACCGATGTCAGGCTGACCGGTCTGTAATTCCCTGTTTTCTCTCTCCCTCCTTTTTTAAAAAGTGGGGTTACATTGGCTACCCTCCACTCCATAGGAACTGATCCAGAGTCAATGGAATGTTGGAAAATGACTGTCAATGCATCCACTATTTCCAAGGCCACCTCCTTAAGTACTCTGGGATGCAGTCCATCAGGCCCTGGGGATTTATCGGCCTTCAATCCCATCAATTTCCCCAACACAATTTCCCGACTAATAAAGATTTCCCTCAGTTCCTCCTCCTTACTAGACCCACTGACCCCTTTTATATCCAGAAGGTTGTTTGTGTCCTCCTTAGTGAATACTGAACCAAAGTACTTGTTCAATTGGTCCGCCATTTCTTTGTTCCCCGTTATGACTTCCCCTGATTCTGACTGCAGGGGACCTACGTTTGTCTTTACTAACCTTTTTCTCTTTACATATCTATAGAAACTTTTGCAATCCGTCTTCATGTTCCCTGCAAGCTTCTTCTCGTACTCCATTTTCCCTGCCCTAATCAAACCCTTTGTCCTCCTCTGCTGAGTTCTAAATTTCTCCCAGTCCCCGGGTTCGCTGCTATTTCTGGCCAATTTGTATGCCACTTCCTTGGCTTTAATGCTATCCCTGATTTCCCTTGATAGCCACGGTTGAGCCACCTTCCCTTTTTTATTTTTACGCCAGACAGGAATGTACAATTGTTGTAGTTCATCCATGCGGTCTCTAAATGTCTGCCATTGCCCATCCACAGTCAACCCCTTAAGTATCATTCGCCAATCTATCCTAGCCAATTCATGCCTCATACCTTCAAAGTTACCCTTCTTTAAGTTCTGGACCATGGTCTCTGAATTAACTGTTTCATTCTCCATCCTAATGCAGAATTCCACCATATTATGGTCACTCTTCCCCAAGGGGCCTCGCACAACGAGATTGCTAATTAATCCTCTCTCATTACACAACACCCAGTCTAAGATGGCCTCCCCCCCTAGTTGGTTCCTCGACATATTGGTCTAAAAAACCATCCCTTATGCACTCCAGGAAATCCTCCTCTACCGTATTGCTTCCAGTTTGGTTAACCCAATCTATGTGCATATTAAAGTCACCCATTATAACTGCTGCACCTTTATTGCACGCACCCCTAATTTCATGTTTGATGCCCTCCCCAACATCACGACTACTGTTTGGAGGTCTGTACACAACTCCCACTAATGTTTTTTGTCCTTTGGTATTCTGCAGCTCTACCCATATAGATTCCACATCATCCAAGCTAATGTCCTTCTGAACTATTGCCTTAATTTGCTCCTTAACCAGCAATGCTACCCCACCTCCTTTTCCTTTTATTCTATCTTTCCTGAATGTTGAATACCCCTGGATGTTGAGTTCCCAGCCCTGATCATCCTGGAGCCACGTCTCCGTAATCCCAATCACATCATATTTGTTAACATCTATTTGCACAGTTAATTCATCCACTTTATTGCGGATACTCCTTGCATTAAGACACAAAGCCTTCAGGCTTGTTCTTTTAACACCCTTTGTCCTTTTAGAATTTTGCTGTACAGTGGCCCTTTTTGTTCTTTGCCTTGGGTTTCTCTGCCCTCCACTTTTACTCATCTCCTTTCTGTCTTTTGCTTTTGCCTCCTTTTTGTTTCCCTCTGTCTCCCTGCATTGGTTCCCATCCCCCTGCCATATCAGTTTAAATCCTCCCCAACAGCACTAGCAAACACTCCCCCTAGGACATTGGTTCCGGTCCTGCCCAGGTGCAGACCGTCCGGTTTGTACTGGTCCCACCTCCCCCAGAACCGGTTCCAATGCCCCAGGAATTTGAATCCCTCCCTGTTGCACCACTGCTCAAGCCACGTATTCATCTGCGCTATCCTGCGATTCCTACTCTGACTATCACGTGGCACTGGTAGCAATCCCGAGATTACTACTTTTGAGGTCCTACGTTATACATCTTACCATATCCTTCCTTCCAACAAATAAATAATATTTTCTCTATGGTCAACCGAAATGAGCTTGCTGCAGGTAAAGGGGTAAAAAAAAAGAGAGCTTGAGCAGGCAGAGATTGAGTTTCCTTGAATCACGTGGAAAGGTCGCGAACCAGAGGACACATTTAAGGTGATTGGCAGAAGAACCAAAGGCGACTTGAGGGAAAAACGCTTTTACGCAGCTATCAGTCCGGATCTGGACTGCACTGTCTGAAAGGGTGGTGGAGGCAAACTTAATCATGGCTTTGACATAGACCACCTCAAGTCGCTGGAGAAATACCACCAATGATGTCTCCGCAAAATCCTACAAATCCCCTGGGAGGACAGATGCACCAATGTTAGTGTCTTCGACCAGGCCAACATCCCCAGCATTGAAGCACTGACCACACTTGATCAGCTCCGCTGGGCAGGCCACATAGTTCACATGCCAGATACGAGACTCCCAAAGCAAGCGCTCTAATCGGAACTCCTTCACGGCCAGCGAGCCAAAGGTGGGCAGAGGAAACGTGACAAGGACACCCTCAAAGCCTCCTTGATAAAGTGCAACATCCCCACTGACTTAAGTGGAGGAAGTGCATCCGGGAGGGCACTGAGCACCTCGAGTCCAGTCGCCGAGAGCATGCAGAAATCAAGCGCAGACAGCATAACGAGTGTGCGGCAAACCAGTCCCACCCATCCTTTCCCTCAACGACTATCTGCCCCACCTGTGACAGGTACTCTGGTTCTAGTATTGGACTGTTCTGCCACTTAAGGACTAATTTTTAGAGTGGAAGCAAGTCTTCCTCGATTCCGAGGGATTGCCTATGATGATGAGGGGAAAACATTTGCAGGGTTGCGGGGGAGTGGGTCCAGCTGAAGTGCTCTTGCAGAGACACGGCACGGGTTGGTCGGGCTAAATGGCTTTCTGTGCTGTGTGATGCGTGACCATGTGGAGTGGGCGGGGCGAAAGGAAGCGCGGTCTCGCGCGTGATGTCACGGGACGCGTCGGTGGCTAGCAGCGAGCGCGAGCGGTGTAACTGCGACAGGTGAGCGCCGCCTGGGCCGGCCAAGGCGGAAAAGCTGCTTTCTTTTCTGTTTAAAGGGAACAAATGGGCTGATAGTTTCACGGCAGGGGCCTCGCCGGCTGGTCCGTGCTCAGTCACTGGTGTCGAGTGTGCCCTCCTCAGACTGCAGTGAGGGAGCAGGCGAGCAGCCCGGCCCAGCGCGGCCTGTGTGGGGTGGGAGCCAGTCTGTCGCCCTTCCCCTGCCGCTCCTCATTTATTCACCATCGAGTTTGTACTTGCCGGCTGCTTCTCGCCCCTCCACTTTCAGGATGAATAGGGGGTTATTGGGGCAGAGTTTTTGTGCTCTTTCTACTTCAGTGTTGGATGATATTGAACTTGGGATGCCATGCAGTGGCACCTTTTTCTTCGACAGTCCCCTGCAGTCGAGAGAGTACTTGCTTCCACATTAACATGAGTTCTAAGGTGACCAATGCAGGATCTACAGTCTCTTCCACAGGTGGGGCAGACGGTGGGGTGCTTGGTTTCCGCGCGCTCCCGGCGAAGAGACTCAAAGTTTCTCGGATGCTTATCCTCGACTTTGAGCGGTCTTGGGCTAGGGATTCCCAAGAGTCGGTGGGGATGTTACATTTTTTTTCAAGGAGGCTTTGAAGGTGTCCTTGAAGGGTTTTTTGTGCCTTCCTGGGACTTGCTTGCCGTGGCGGAGCTCGGAGTAGAGCGCATGTTTCGGGAGATTAGCATTGAGCATGCGGACAGTGTGGCCCGTCTAGCGGAGCTGAGTGAGCGTAGTGAATGCTTCGATGTTGGTCTGAGAGAGAACACTGACGTTGGTACGTCTATCCTGCCAATGGATTTGCAGGATTTTGCGGAGGCACCGTCGATGATATTTCTCCAGTGCTTTGAGGTGCCTACTGTACATAGTCCATGTCACTGACGCATATAGGAGGGCGGGTATCATTACTCCTCTGTAGACCATGAGCTTAGGTGCCGGGTTTGAGATCCTGGTCTTCGAGAACACTTTTCCTCAAGTGGCCGAAGGCTGCACTGGCACACTGAAGGCGGTGTTGCACTTCGTCATTGATGTCTGCCCTTGCTGACAGTAGGCTCCCTTGGTATATAAAGTGGTCCACCTTGTCCAAGGTCTCGTCATGGATCTTGACAATCGGGGAGGAGGGGGTGGGGCAGGTTGGTAGAGAACCTTTGTCTTACGAATGTTTAATGTAAGGCCCAGATTCTCGTACGCTTCGGTGAAGATGTCAACGATGGTTAGGAGGTCGGCCTCCGAATGTGCACAAACTTAAGCATCGTCTGCACACTAGTTCAATGAGAGGTTGGACCAAACTTGGATCTGGACTGGTGGAGATGGAAGTTGAACAGTTTCCAGTTTGTCCTGTAGATTAGTTCCTCTCCAGTGGGGAGCTTGTTAAAGGTAAGATGAAGTATTGCAGCGAGGAAGATTGAGAAGAGCGTTGGTGCGATAACACAGCTTTGCTTGACCCTAGTCTGCACGTGTATTGGTTCTATGGTGGATCCGTTGGTAAGGTTCACGGCTTGCATGTCATCGTGAAGCAGGCGGAGGATGGTGACACATTTTTGAGGATAGACGAATTTTGAACGTGGGATGCCATGCAGTGTGACTATACCTTTTTGCATGACTGACAATATGCAGTATCTGAACAGTTAGGTTCTGAATGTAGTTTATAAACTATTCACTGACTTCAGATTAGGCTTGTCCTGTTCTGAATGATCATCACTTGGGGTTTGAAGTGGTTTCATCTCGCTAAAACTAATTCAGAATATATTTATTTCTACTTTGGCAGTAACACCACAGCAATGCAGTTTCTGCTGTGATGCCAAAGTTGGAGTACAACTGCATAAATCAGATCAGTGGCCTAAAAGTGAAATCCCAACAGTGGTGGGAGGGTTCCCCACCAGAAGTGCCAATTCCTTCTTTTGAAGTTCAAGTCTTTAGCTCCTGTTAGATGTGCACCATCATGTCCTAATATTGACCAATGTGTGGGGCCAAATACCACATTCATAATTATAGACAGCAAGTGATTTTGGAATACCAGTACATATTGGCTTTCTGTCCTCACTTTTCTGACTTAGTGTGTATTGTTCTCTGTTCCCTATATGCACAATAACTTAGTGGTCCTTCCTTACATTTAATCGCACATCAATATATGCATTTCTTTTTATGGTTTATTCATGCCATCGGAACTTATGTTACCATGCTCTATGAATCTTGACTCCTGTGTGGTTGTAAAATAATATAATGGGTGATTTTATATTTTTGTATGGTTGTGGTGGTAGGAGGTCAATCATCACAGCCCCCAGGACATCGCTTCAGGAGTTCCTCAGCGCAGTGTCCTTGGCCCAATCATCTTCAGCTGCTTCATCAATGACCTTCCCTCCATCATAGGGTCAGAAGTGGGGATGTTCGCTGATGACTGCACATAGTGGTCAGTGCCATTTGCAACTCCTCAGATAATGGAGCAGTCCATGCCAGCATGCAACAAGTCCTGGACGAGAATCTGGCTTGGGCTGATAAGCAGCAAGTAACATTCGTGCCACACAAGTGCCAGGAAATGACTATCTCCAACAAGCGAGAGTCTAACCATCACCCCATGACATTCAATGGCATTACCATCGCTGAATTCCCCACCATCAACATCCTGGGGGTCACCATTGACTAGAAACTTAACTGGATCAGCCACAAGTACTGTGCCAACAAGAGCAGGTCAGGGGCTGGGTATTCTGCAGCGAGTCTGATGGAATTCTCTCCACTTGCCCAGTTGAGTGCAGCACCAACAACACTCGAAGCTCAGCACCATCCACGACAAAGCAGCCCGCTTGAGATTGGCACCCCATCCACCACCTTAAACATTCACTCCCTCCATCACCGAGATACCGTGGCTGCAGTGTGTACCATCTACAAGATGCACTGCACCAATTCGCGAAGGCTTCTTCGGCAGCACCTCCCAAACCTGCGACCTGTACCACCTAGAAGGACAAGGGCAGCAGGCACATGGGAACACCACCACTTGCAAGTTCCCCTTCAAGTCCCACACCATCCTTACTTGGAAATATATTGCTGTTCCTTCATTGTCGCTGGGACCAAATCCTGGAACTCCCTCCCTAACAGCACTGTGGACGTACCTTCACCATCGGTTGAAGAAGGCGGCTCACCATCATATTCTCGAGGGCAATTAGGGATGGGCAATAAATGCTGGCCTTGCAAGCGATGCCCACATCCCTTCAACGAATTTTTTTTTTTTTTTAAAAGTAGTTCCAGTTATGTTATCAACGTCTTGATTTTAAAATTCTCATCCTCATGTTCTAAACCTCTCCATGGCCGGATCCCTTCCCATCTCCAACTTCCTCCAACTCTATAACTCTGAACTCGATGTTCTTGCAATGCATCCCACACTTTCTTTGCCCCACCATTGGCGGCTTTGCTTTTAGCCGTCGTGGCCCTGTGCTTTGGAATTCCGTCCTTAAACCTTTCCACCTCTCCCCTTTAAGTGCACCAGTGCAGCCTTCGGCCGCCTGAGGAAAAAAGTGTTTAAAGACCAGGCCCTCAAATCCACCACCAAGCTCATGGTCTACAGGGCTGCAGTAATACTAGCCCTCCTGTATGGCTCCGCGACATGGACCATGTACAGTAGACACCAAGTCGCTGGAGAAATACCACCAATGATGTCTCCGCAAGATCCTGCAAATCCCCGGGAGGACAGACGCACCAACGTCAGCGTCCTCAACCATGCCAACATCCCCAGCATTGAACCATTGACCACACTTGGTCAGCTCCGCTGGGCAGGCCACATTGTCCGCATGTCAGACACGAGACTCCCAAAGCAAGCGCTCTACTCTGAACTCCTCCACGGCAAACGAGCCAAAGATGGGCAGAGAAAACGATACAAGGACACCCTCAAAGCCTCCCTGATAAAGTGTAACATCCCCACTGACACCTGGGCGACCCTGGCCGAAGACCGCCCGAGGTGAAGAAAGTGCATCCGGGAGGGTGCTGAGCTCTTCGAATCTCAACTCTGCTAGCGTGAAGAGGTCAGGCGCAGACAGCGGAAGGAGCGTGTGATAAATCAGTGCCATTTCCCCCCCCCCCCCGCTTCCTCCAACACATATTTGTCCCACCTGTGACAGGGTCTTTGGCTCTCGTATTGGACTGTTCAACCACCAAAGAACTCATTTTAGGAGTGGAAGCAAGTCTTCCTCATTGGATATATTCAAGAGGGAGTTAGATATGGCCCTTATGAATAAGGGGATCAAGGGGTATGGAGAGAAAGCAGGAAAGGGGTACTGAGGGAATGATCAGCCATGATCTTATCGAATGGTGGTGCAGGCTCAAAGGGTCGAATGGCCTACTTCTGCACCTATTTTCTATGTTTCTATCCTTAAGACCTACCATTTTGACCAAGCTTTTAGTAACCTGTCCTAATATTAGCAGCTCTGATCAGACATTTGCCTGGGAAAGGAGTAAATTTAAAGCCCACTCATCAGTGAACTGAGGTGTTAATTGGTTAATCAATGTTCATTGGTTAATCATCCGAGAGGGGGGTCATTTGCAATCTCAAAGTACCTGCTATTGCCAGAAATGGCCTACTTTGTTCCTCAGGAGCAATTGTGACACCTTGTGAGTTTCATTCTATTCAATTCATCAGTGTGGCAAGCAGCCAGATAGGTTTTATAAAACCCCTCTAGTTAAAAGGCAAAGACTAGGCCCCTTCAGAATTTAGCACATGCACAGGTTAACACAGAAATCCTGAGGTTACGGTCTGTCATTCACTGCTCCTCCACAGGCTGCGCTGTGCCCCCCCTCCTTCTCCCCCCCCCCCCCCCCATTCCACAGAGCCAAAAATCAGTGTAATCTCTCAAATCGTGGAAACTGTCAAACTTTGGCTTTTCTGTGGTAAATACCCCATTCAGAGTTAGAATACTCCACAGTCACCTAATGTTCAGAGCTTGCAAGCGCATTGATAGTTGATAGCAAAATTGAATGGAAAATATTGACAAATGTATGTCCAAAATTGTGACAACAGGTAGTGAGGAGCAAGTGTGTCCCATACATTTAAAAAAAAATCAAAATACTTAAGAAAAACTTGCATTTATATAGCGCCTTTCGTTACCTCAAGATTTTCCAATGTGCTAGTTGATTTGCTGTGCAGTTGCACACGGTAAGTCAGAGAATATGGTCACTCTGTTGCCTGTTTCGGATTGTGTTTCTTTCTCTGGTCTTGTTCTTTTTGTTCCTCTTCTGTTTCTCATTGTCTTTTCTCTCCTTAACGTGGCTTCTCTCCTTTTTTTCTTTTGGGTGGTTGGTGGTGAATGATATGCAATGGTGTGGTGGAGAAAAGAATCACCAACTGTTGCAGGTGCATGGAAAATGTGGCTCGCTTGCTTCCAACAAAGTTCCCTATATGCTTAGTCTCACTATACTTGGTACTCGGCATTCAGGGTGAATTTTGAATTGTGTACTGCTGAATATATTTAATGTATGACTCACTGGGATACCATTCAGATAATTTTTAATCAATATGATCATTTATAAGGGATGTAGAACTAGTAAATATTGAGGAATTATAGGTGTCAAGAATGATGAAACGTTGGTACATACTTGTGAAATATTAAAATTTCATTTTGAGCAGTGAAACTCAACCAAGTTACGTAGAGCGAGTAGGAATTTTAGTTTTGTTTGAATACTAGTTATGTCATTGGACATTGTGTAGAATTGATTTAAGATAGGTTTTACATGTAAAACCTTTCAACAACATCCTTGTTTCCTTAGATCTAATATGTCAAGGCCTACAAGTGTGTCCCCACGACCTGGCAGTGCCCAGTCAAGCCAAGCTGCATCTAAAGCCAAAGGATTCAAGGATATCCGGATTGATGAAGAAGTGAAAATTGCAGTTAACATCGCCCTAGAGAGATTCCGTTACAGTGATCAAAAAGGTGGATGCAGTAAAAGTGCATTTGTTGAAAAATTATTTTTAATTTTCTTTGATATTAATATCTGTATAATGAAACTTGGATTATTTTGAAAGTCATTGGATAATGCTTTTGATTTCGTATTGTCTTATTTAAAAACTTAATTGAAAAATAAAATAATTTAGAAGCTAAATTCCATATTTAAGTTACTGTCCTACTTTGCTTAGAACATGTGCATTGCAAAATAAATGTCCTTTTAATCGTTTTCTCGGCACTATCATTGAAGGAAGAAACAAATTTATTTAGTCCCTTATCACAACCTTAGGATATCCTAAGCACTTTACTATCAATGGATTATTTTCAAAGTGCAGTCAATATTATTAGATAGACAAACACAGCAACGAATTTGTGAACTACAAGGTCCCACAAACCATGTGAAATGAATAGCCAGTTAATCTGTTCTTGTGGTGTTGATTTGAGAGAGAAAAGTTGGGCAGAACACCTGCCTTTTGAATACTGCAGTGGGATATCTTGGCTCAATCGTAGCACTCTTGCCTCCGAGTCAAGATTCTGGATTCAAGTCCAATTGAGACTTGAGCATACAATCAAGACGAACACTTCTGTGCAGTGAGGGAGCACTGCACTGTTGGAAGTGCTGTATTTTGGATGAGGCGCTAAGAGGCCCTTTCATCCTCTCGGGTAGACATAAATGATCCCATGGCACTCTTCAAAGAAGAGCACAGGAACTCTCCCTGGCCAATATTTATCCCTCAACCAGCATCACTAGTCATTAGAAACATAGACATAGAAAATAGTTGCAGGAGTAGACCATTCGGCCCTTCGAGCCTGCACAGCCATTCAATGAGTTCATGGCTGAACATGCAACTTCAGTACCCCATTCCTGCTTTCTCGCCATACCCCTTGATCCCCCTAGTAGTAAGGACTACATCTAACTCCTTTTTGAATATATTTAGTGAATTGGCCTCAACAACTTTCTGTGGTCGAGAATTCCACAGGTTCACCACTCTGGGTGAAGAAGTTTCTCCTCATCTCGGTTCTAAATGGCTTACCCCTTATCCTTAGACTGTGACTTCTGGTTCTGGACTTCCCCAACATTGGGAACATTCTTCCTGCATCTAACCTGTCTAAACCCGTCAGAATTTTAAACGTTTCTATGAGATTCCCTCTCATTCTTCTGAACCCCAGTGAATACAAGCCCAGTTGATCCAGTCTTTCTTGATAGGTCAGTCCCGCCATCCCGGGAATCAGTCTGGTGAACCTTCGCTGCACTCCCTCAATAGCAAGAATGTACTTCCTCAAGTTAGGAGACCAAAACTGTACACAATACTCCAGGTGTGGCCTCACCAAGGCCCTGTACAACTGTAGTAACACCTCCGTGCCCCTGTACTCATCCCCTCGCTATGAAGGCCAACATGCCATTTGCTTTCTTAACCGCCTGCTGTACCTGCATGCCAACCTTCAATGACTGATGTACCATGACACCCAGGTCTCGTTGCACCTCCCCTTTTCCTAATCTGTCACCATTCAGATAATAGTCTGTCTCTTTGTTTTTACCACCAAAGTGGATAACCTCACATTTATCCACATTATACTTCATCTGCCATGCATTTGCCCACTCACTTAACCTATCCAAGTCACTCTGCAACCTCATAGCATCCTCCTTGCAGCTCACACTGTCACCCAACTTCGTGTCATCCACAAATTTGGAGATACTACATTTAATCCCCTCGTCTAAATCATTAATGTACAATGTAAACAGCTGGGGCCCCAGTATTGAAACCTGCGGTACCCCACTAGTCACTGCCTGCCATTCTGAAAAGTACCCATTTACTCCTACTCTTTGCTTCCTGTCTGCCAACCAGTTTTCAATTCACGTCAGCACACTACTCCCAATCCCATGTGCTTTAACTTTGGACATTAATCTCTTGTGTGGGACCTTGTTGAAAGCCTTCTGAAAGTCCAAATACACCACATCAACTGGTTCTCCCTTGTCCACTCTACTGGAAACATCCTCAAAAAATTCCAGCAGATTTGTCCAGCATGATTTCCCTTTCACAAATCCATGCTGACTTGGATTTATCAAGTCACACCTTTCCAAATGCGCTGCTATGACATCCTTAATAATTGATTCCATCATTTTACCCACTACCGATGTCAGGCTGACCGGTCTATAATTCCGTTTTCTCTCCCTCCTTTTTTTTTTTAAAGTGGGGTTACATTGGCTACCCTCCACTCCATAGGAACTGATCCAGAATCTATGGAATGTTGGAAAATGACTGTCAATGCATTCGCTATTTCCAAGGCCATCTCCTTAAGTACTCTGGGATGCAGTCCATCGGGCCCTAAGGATTTATCGGCCTTCAATCCCATCAATTTCCGCAATACAATTTCCCGACTAATAAGGATTTCCCTCAGTTCCTCCTTCTTACTAGACCCTCTGACCCCTTTTATATCTGGAAGGTTGTTTGTGTTCTCCTTAGTGAACACCAAACCAAAGTACTTGTTCAATTGGTCTGCCATTTCTTTGTTCCTCTTTATGACTTCCCCCTGATTCTGACTGCAGGGGACCTATGTTTGTCTTTACTAACCTTTTTCTCTTTACATATCTATCGAAGCTTTTGCAGTCCGTCTTAATGTTCCCTGTAAGCTTCCTCTCGTACTCTATTTTCCCTGCCCTAATCAAACCCTCTGTCCTCTGCTGAGTTCTAAATTTCTCCCAGTCCCTGGGTTCGCTGCTTCTTCTGGCCAATTTGTATGCCACTTCCTTGGCTTTAATACTATCCCTGATTTTCCTTGATAGCCACGGTTGAGCCACCTTCCCTTTTTTATTTTTACGCCAGACAGGAATGTACAATTGTTGTAGTTCATTCATGCGGTCTCTAAATGTCTGCCATTGCCCATCCACAGTCAACCCCTTAAGTATCATTCGCCAATCAATCCTAGCTAATTCACGCCTCATACCTTCAAAGCTACCTTTCTTTAAGTTCTGGACCATGGTCTCTGAATTAACTGTTTCATTCTCCATCCTAATGTAGAATTCCACCATACTCTTCCCCAAGGGGCCTCGCACAACGAGATTGCTAATTAATCCTCTCTCATTACACAACACCCAGTCTAAGATGGCCTCCCCCCCTAGTTGGTTCCTCGACATATTGGTCGAGAAAACCATCCCTTATGCACTCCAGGAAATCCTCCTCCACCGTATTGCTTCCAGTTTGGTTAGCCCAATCTATATGTATATTAAAGTCACCCATGATAACTGCTGCACCTTTATTGCATGCACCCCTAATTTACTGCTTGATGCCTTCCCCAACATCACGACTACTGTTTGGAGGTCTGTACACAACTCCCACTAATGTTTTTTGCCCTTTGGTGTTCTGCAGCTCTACCCATATAGATTCCAAGCTAATGTCCTTTCTAACTATTGCATTAATCTCCTCATTCACCAGCAATGCTAATCCACCTCCTTTTCCTTTTATTCTATCCTCCCTGAATGTTGAATACCCTTGGATGTTGAGTTCCCAGCCCTGATCATCCTGGAGCCACGTCTCTCTAATCCCAATCACATCATATTTGTTAACATCTATTTGCACAGTTAATTCATCCACCTTATTATGGACACTCCTTGCATTAAGACACAAAACCTTCAGGCTTGTTTTTTTAACATCCTTTGTCCTTTTAGAATTATGATGTAGTGTGACCCTTTTTGTTTCTTGCCTTTGTTTACTCGGCCTTCCACTATTGCTTTTTACTTTTCGACCATCTGTTTCTGACTCCATATTACTTCACCCTGTCTCACTGCATAGGTTCCCATCCTCCTGCCATATTAGTTTAAACACTCCCGAACTGCATTAGCAAATGTTACCCCCAGGACATCAGTTCCAGTCCTGCCCAAGTGCAAACCGTCCCTTTTGTACAGGTCTCACTTCCCCCAGAACTGGTTCCAATGTCCCAGGAATTTGAAATCCCTCCCTCTTGCACCACTGCTCAAGCCACGTATTTATTCTAACTATCCTGCTCCCTCTACTCTGATTAACACGTGGCACTGGTAGCAATCCAGAGATTACTACCTTTGAGGTCCTACTTTTTAATTTAACTCCTAGCTCCCTAAATTCAGCTTGTAGGACCTCTTCCCGCTTCTTACCTATATCGTTGGTACCTACATGTACCACGACAACTGGCTGTTCACCCTCCCTCTCCAGAATGCTCTGCACCACTCCGAGACATCCTTGACCCTTGCACCAGGGAGGCAACATACCATCCTGGAGCCTCGGTTGCGGCCGCAGAAACTCCTATCTATTCCCCTTACAATAGAGTCCCCTATCACTATAGTTCTCCCACTCTTTTTCTCGCCCTTCTGTGTAGCAGAGCCACCCATGAACCTGGCTGCTGGTGCCTTCCGCTGGTAAGTCATCTCCCAACAGTATCTAAAACGGTATATCTGTTTTGGAGGGAGATGACCGCAGGAGACTCCTGCACTACCTTCCTGCTCTTGCCTTGTCTCTTGGTCACCCATTCACTATCTGTCCTAACCCTTACCTGCAGTGTGAACAACTCACTAAATGTGCTATCGACAACATTCTCAGCATCGCACATGCTCCAGAGTGAGTCCATCTGCAGCTCCAGTGCCGTCATGCGGTCTGTCAGGAGCTGCAGCTGGACACACTTTCCGCACACATAGTAGTCAGGGACACTGGAATTATCTCATTGCTGATTATGGGACCTTACTGTGGGCAAATTAGCTGTTAGATTTCCTACTTTAGAAGTACCTCATTGGCTTTCAAGCACTTTGAGAAAAATCAATTTTGGCAGTTAACAAATGTGCAAGTTCCAAAAGACATTCAGTACTCAAAAGGGTTAATTGCGCCGTTTCACTTCAGCGATGTGTGCCAGTGGCAAAACCTAAGATTCTATATAAATGTAAGTTCTCCTCTGAGCAAGCAAACGTGGCTTCAGTTTAACATCTCACTCGAGATGGGACTTTCCTCTATTCTGCACTGAAACCTTCCCTCAGTACTACACTGAGGCATTAGCCTTAAAATGTGTTCAAGCTTTTCAAGCTTTAACACACCATTTTCCAAGTTACCTTAGACAAGTTAGTTCTGTGTTACCAGTTGAGGCAAGCTGACTTGTAAGCATGCAACCTATTGTGCCTGCGCAGTTTTTCTGAAAGAACTATCCACTTAGTTCTGTTCCCTGCCCTTTCCCTATACCTTTTAAGATTTTTACAGTATATGTATCCATTTCAGTTTGGAAGTTTTTTTTTAAAAGCTTAATTAACTCGTCCTACTTTTTCAAATATGTATTCACTCGATTCTACTTCCACTACTGATTCTGGTAGGTCATTCCATGTCCTAACAATTTTCTGTGTAAAATAAATACATTCTTCGAACCTTTTCTTTTCTTTTGGTGATGGTCTTAAATTTGTGCATTCCAGTTAATTCATTGACCAGTCTTTGCAGTATGCCATACTCCCAATTTCTTTGCTGTCTACTAGTCACGCACCACTTGCCTTTTACAAATCTGCGCTGGCTGTCCTTGATTGATCCATGTTGTACGCAAGTATTAATTTTATTCTGTATTATGGCCTCTAGAAGCTTGCTTACTACTGATGTTGGGCTGATCAGTCTATAGTTACACAGTTTATTTCTGACCCATCTTGAGCAAAGGTGTTACGTTGACGACCATCCATTCCTCTGGCACAACTTAAGCTGTGAGGGGGATACAAAAAGAGCCTGCAAAGGGATATAGACAGGTTAAGTGAGTGGACAATAAGGTGGAGTATAATGTGAGGTTATTCACTTTGGTAGGAAGAATAGAAAAACTATTTTTTAAATGGCGAAAAACTGTTAAATGTTGGTGTTCAGAGAGATTTAGGTGTCCTCGTACAGGAAACGCAAAGTTATGCAGGAACGGCAAGCAATTAAGAAGGCAAATGGCATGTTAGACTTTATTGCAAGGGAATTGGAGTACAAGAGTAAGGAAGTCTTACTACAGTTGTACAGGGCTTTGGTGAGACCACACCTAGAGTACTGTGCACAGTTTTGGTCTTATTTGAGAAAGAACATACTTGCCTTGGAGGCAGTACAACGAAGGTTCACTAGATTGGGATGAGAGGGTTGTCCTATGAGGAAAAATTGAGTAGATTGGGCCTACACGCTCTAGAGTTTAGAAGAATGAGGTGATCTCATTGAAACATACAAGATTCTGAGGGGGATTGACAGGGTAGATGCTGAGAGGTTGTTTCCCCTGGCTGGAGAGTCTAGAACTAGGGGACATAGTCTCAGGATAAGGGGTCGGCCATTTAAGACTGAGATGAGGAGGAATTTCTTCTCGGTTGTGAATCTAAAAAATTATCTACCCCAAAGGGCTGTGTATGCTGAATCGTGTATATTCAAGGCTGAGGTAGATAGATTTTTGGCCTCTAGGAGAATCAAAGTATATGGAGATCGTGGAGTTGAGATCGAAAATCAGCCATGATCTATTTAAATGGCAGAGCAGGCTCGAGGGGCTGTCTGACTTCGTCTTGCTCCTAATTCTTATGTTCTTATGTTGTCATTAAGTTCCATATCTTGGGTTGTTTGAAAGATTGTGGTCAGATGCTCTGCTGTTTCCTCTTTGGTTTCCCTCAGTATTTCTTATCATCCTATCTAATTGCTGCACTTTCTCTTTCACCTTTTATTCCCACTATCTCACCTTTATGTGAAAACTCAGGCAAAATCTCCACTATTCTGAAGTTTTTTTGGGAGTCTCTGATCAGCTTTATAACTGGCACGATAAATGCTATATCTCGTGTACATTGATTTGCGAGAACTTTTTGCTTTGATTCTCTGATGCAGCAAGGTTTGGTTGCAGCCAAGTCACTGGACAGGGTAGATGCAAGTCATTTTCCAACAGGCAGAAATAGAAAAACACTTTGAACTTCTCTGCATGTGCTCCTGGAGGTGGGGGGAGTTACAGGCCAGTATTGGTAGGGAGCTGGTGCAGGATGGCTGCCAATGCAGCCAACTGGAGAATAGGGCACGTCACAGGAACCTGAAAGAAAATAATAAGGTGAAGGAATGTTTGAATGAGTGTCGAGAGGAAAACTGATAGTTGGGCAGTAATCCTATTTAATAGTTAAGACAACCTCACAGTCTGGAGGAGCAAAATTCTAGCAGTTTATCATCTGAATCCCAAGATATTCAGGGTGCAGGACATTCTGAAATGGGAGGGAGAACAGCCAGTTGTCGTGGTGCACATTGGTACCAACGACATAGGTAAAAAAAGGGATGAGGTCCTACGAAAAGAATTTAAGGAGCTAGGAGCTAAATTAAAAAGTAGGACCTCAAAAGTAGTAATCTCGGGATTGCTACCAGTGCCACGTGCTAGTCAGAGTAGGAATCGCAGGATAGCGCAGATGAATACATGGCTTGAGCAGTGGTGCAGCAGGGAGGGATTCAAATTCTTGGGGCATTGGAACCGGTTCTGGGGGAGGTGGGACCAGTACAAACCGGACGGTCTGCACCTGGGCAGGTCCGGAACCAATGTCCTAGGGGGAGTGTTTGCTAGTGCTGTTGGGGAGGAGTTAAACTAATATTGCAGGGGGATGGGAACCTATACAGGGAGACAGAGGGAGACAAAAAGGAAGCAAAAGCAAAAGACAGAAAGGAGATGAGGAAAAGTGGAGGGCAGAGAAACCCAAGGCAAAGAACAAAAAGGGCCACTGTACAGCAAAATTCTAAAAGGACAAAGGGTGTTAAAAAAACAAGCCTGAAGGCTTTGTGTCTTAATGCAAGGAGTATCCGCAATAAGGTGGATGAATTAATTGTGCAAATAGATGTTAACAAATATGATGTGATTGGGATTACGGAGACGTGGCTCCAGGATGATCAGGGCTGGGAACTCAACATCCAGGGGTATTCAACATTCAGGAAGGATAGAATAAAAGGAAAAGGAGGTGGGGTAGCATTACTGGTTAAAGAGGAGATTAATGCAATAGTTAGGAAAGACATTAGCTTGGATGATGTGGAATCTATATGGGTGGAGCTGCAGAACACTAAAGGGCAAAAATCGTTAGTGGGAGTTGTGTACAGACCTCCAAACAGTAGTAGTGATGTTGGGGAGGGCATCAAACAGGAAATTAGGAGTGCATGCAATAAAGGTGCAGCAGTTATAATGGGTGACTTTAATATGCACATAGATTGGGCTAGCCAAACTGGAAGCAATACGGTGGAGGAGGATTTCCTGGAATGCATAAGGGATGGTTTTCTAGACCAATATGTCGAGGAACCAACTAGGGGGGAGGCCATCTTAGACTGGGTGTTGTGTAATGAGAGAGGATTAATTAGCAATCTCATTGTGCGAGGCCCCTTGGGGAAGAGTGACCATAATATGGTGGAATTCTGCATTAGGATGGAGAATGAAACAGTTAATTCAGAGACCATGGTCCAGAACTTAAAGAAGGGTAACTTTGAAGGTATGAGGCATGAATTGGCTAAGATAGATTGGCTAATGATACTTAAGGGGTTGACTGTGGATGGGCAATGGCAGACATTTAGAGAACGCATGGATGAATTACAACAATTGTACATTCCTGTCTGGCGTAAAAATAAAAAAGGGAAGGTGGCTCAACCGTGGCTATCAAGGGAAATCAGGGATAGTATTAAAGCCAAGGAAGTGGCATACAAATTGGCCAGAAATAGCAGCGAACCTGAGGACTGGGAGAAATTTAGAACTCAGCAGAGGAGGACAAAGGGTTTGATTAGGGCAGGGAAAATGGAGTACGAGAAGAAGCTTGCAGGGAACATTAAGGCGGATTGCAAAAGTTTCTATAGGTATGTAAAGAGAAAGAGGTTAGTAAAAACAAATGTAGGTCCCCTGCAGTCAGAATCAGGGGAAGTCATAACGGGGAACAAAGAAATGGCAGACCAATTGAACAAGTACTTTGGTTCAGTATTCACTAAGGAGGACACAAACAACCTTCCGGATATAAAAGTGGTCAGAGGGTCTATTAAAGAGGAGGAACTGAGGGAAATCTTTATTAGTCGGGAAATTGTGTTGGGGAAATTGATGGGATTGAAGGCCGATAAATCCCCAGGGCCTGATGGACTGCATCCCAGAGTACTTAAGGAGGTGGCCTTGGAAATAGCGGATGCATTGACAGTCATTTTCCAACATTCCATTGACTCTGGATCAGTTCCTATCGAGTGGAGGGTAGCCAATGTAACCCCACTTTTTAAAAAAGGAGGGAGAGAGAAAGCAGGGAATTATAGACCGGTCAGCCTGACCTCAGTAGTGGGTAAAATGATGGAATCAATTATTAAGGATGTCATAGCAGCGCATTTGGAAAATGGTGACATGATAGGTCCAAGTCAGCATGGATTTGTAAAAGGGAGATCATGCTTGACAAATCTTCTGGAATTTTTTGAGGATGTTTCCAATAAAGTGGACAAAGGAGTACCAGTTGATGTGGTATATTTGGACTTTCAGAAGGCTTTCGACAAGGTCCCACACAGGAGATTAATGTGCAAAGTTAAAGCACATGGGATTGGGGGTAGTGTGCTGACGTGGATTGAGAACTGGTTGTCAGACAGGAAGCAAAGAGTAGGAGTAAATGGGTACTTTTCGGAATGGCAGGCAGTGACTAGTGGGGTACCGCAGGGTTCTGTGCTGGGGCCCCAGCTGTTTACATTATACATTAATGATTTAGACGAAGGGATTAAATGTAGTATCTCCAAATTTGCGGATGACACTAAGTTGGGTGGCAGTGTGAGCTGCGAGGAGGATGCTATGAGGCTACAGAGTGACTTGGATAGGTTAGGTGAGTGGGCAAATGCGTGGCAGATGAAGTATAATGTGGATAAATGTGAGGTTATCCACTTTGGTGGTAAAAACAGAGAGACAGACTATTATCTGAATGGTGACAGATTAGGAAAAGGGAAGGTGCAACGAGACCTGGGTGTCATGGTACATCAGTCATTGAAGGTTGGCATGCAGGTACAGCAGGCGGTTAAGAAAGCAAATGGCATGTTGGCCTTCATAGCGAGGGGATTTGAGTACAGGGGCAGGGAGGTGTTGCTACAGTTGTACAGGGCCTTGGTGAGACCACACCTGGAGTATTGTGTACAGTTTTGGTCTCCTAACTTGAGGAAGGACATACTTGCTGTTGAGGGAGTGCAGCGAAGATTCACCAGACTGATTCCCGGGATGGTGGGACTGACCTATCAAGAAAGACTGAATCAACTGGGCTTGTATTCACTGGAGTTCAGAAGAGTGAGAGGGGACCTCATAGAAACGTTTAAAATTCTGACGGGTTTGGACAGGTTGGATGCAGGAAGAATGTTCCCAATGTTGGGGAAGTCCAGAACCAGGGGTCACAGTCTAAGGATAAGGGGTAAGCCATTTAGGACCGAGATAAGGAGAAACTTCTTCACCCAGAGAGTGGTGAACCTGTGGAATTCTCTACCACAGGAAGTAGTTGAGGCCAATTCACTAAATATATTCAAAAGGGAGTTAGATGAAGTCCTTAGTACTCGGGGGATCAAGGGGTATGGCGTGAAAGCAGGAAGTGGGTACTGAAGTTTCATGTTCAGCCATGAACTCGTTGAATGGCGGTGCAGGCTAGAAGGGCTGAATGGCCTGCTCCTGCACCTATTTTCTATGTTTCTATGTTTCTATATGATTCCCAACCTGGAAATCATTCCCATGATTCACCTTGTATAATATACTCTTTGAAGTTAGAGTTTTGTTTGGGTTCCATTTCTTTTGTTGACAGCAGATACTGTGTTTGTAGAGCCCACTGCCCTTGTATAGTAAGCTTTCATTCTAGAGAGGTTCATTGCTTTGATGAACTAATAAACATGACTGATGAAAGAATGTTTAACCATTAATTGCAAAATTAGGGATTTTAGCAGTATGCTGTACTCTCTGTACAGCGATGACGCCGCAAGATCCTGCAAATCCCCTGGGAGGACAGACGCACAAACATTAGCGTCCTCGTCCAGGCCAACATCCCCAGCATTGAAGCACTGACCACGCTTGATCAGCTCCGCTGGGCAGGCCACATAGTTCGCATGCCAGACACGAGACTCCCAAAGCAAGTGCTCTACTCAGAAATTGTCAACAGCAAACGAGCCAAAGGTGGGCAGAGAAAACGTTACAAGGACACCCTCAAAGCCTCTCTGATAAAGTGCGACATCCTCAGTGACGCCTGGGAGTCTCTGGCCATAGACCGCCTTAAGTGGAGGAAGTGCATTCAGGAGGGCGCTGAGCTCCTCGAATATCGTCGCTGCGAGCATGCAGAAATCAAGCGCAGGCAGCGGAAGGAGCGTGCGGCAAACCAGGCTCCCTGCCCACCCTTTCCCTCAACGACTATCTGTCTCACCTGTGGCAGAGACTGTGGTTCTCGTATTGGACTGTACAGCCACCTAAGAACTCTTGCTAAGAGTGGAAGCAAGTCGTCCTCTATTCCGAGGGACTGCCTTTGATTTGATGTACGAAAGGCATTTTAAATTGTGAAAACTAGATAAAATATTACATAACTGACATTTGTACTAGCAATAACTGATCATTTTATTTCTTCTAGAAATGGAATTTCCATCCTCCTTGACTAGTACAGAAAGGGCATTTATTCATCGTCTTGCCCAGTCCCTTGGCCTGATCTCTAAAAGCAAAGGGTGAGTCACAAAGAGTTGGGACATGTTTGCTTACATGTTTGAGTATCCTTCTGTAACCAGTTTTACAGAATACATTGTTCAGGGTCAGTGATGCAGATTCTTCTAGCTAATAAACAACTAGAACATAAACAGATCACAATTGTGATGCGTATTTTGATATATTTACATTGTATTTAACTATTTTCAGTCTTCCCACTATTTTACACTGATGATGTAAATACACGTGAAAATAAATCAATTATTGTTAAATGGTGCTGCGTTGTATGCACGAAGAAAGTGGAAAGATTGTTGCCACTTAATGGGGTAGAATTTCCGATATCCCGGGCCCGTACAAAGTTTCTACGGACCCAGGAAGGCATTGGAAAAAGCGGGTTTTAGCGCGCAATGCGCATGTGCTGAAAACCAGCTTTTCCGATCTGTCAAGCTGGAGATTGTTAGAAAATGTGAAGTCATGCACTTTGGCAGAAAAAAAATCAAAGCGCAAGTTATTATTTAAATGGGGAAAGATTGCAAAGTGCCGCAGTATAGCGGGACCTGGGGGTACTTGTGCATGAAACACAAAAGGATAGTATGCAGATACAGCAAGTGATCAGGAAGGCCAATGGTATCTTGGCCTTTATTGCAAAGGGGATGGAGTGTAAAAGCTGGGAAGTTTTGCCACAACTATATGAGGTATTGGTGAGGCCACACCTGGAATACTGTGTGCAGTTTTGGTTTCTATATTTACGAAAGGATATACTTGCTTTGGAGGCAGTTCAGAGAAGGTTCACTAGGTTGATTCTGGGGATGAGGGGGTTGACTTATGAGGAAAGGTTGAGTAAGTTGGGCCTCTGCTCATTGGAATTCAGAAGAATGAGAGGTGATCTTATCGAAACGTATAAGATTATGAGTGGGCTTGACAGGTGGATGCAGAGAGGATGTTTCCACTGATGGGGGAGACTAGAACAAGAGGGCATGACCTTAGAATAAGGGGCCGCCCATTTAAAACTGAGATGAGGAGAAATTTCTTCTGAGGGTTGTAAATCTGTGGAATTCGCTGCCACAGAGCTGTGGAAGCTGGGACATTGAATAAATTTAAGACAGAAATAGACAGTTTCTTAAACGATAAGGGACTATGGGGAGCGGGCGGGGAAGTGGAGCTGAGTCCATAATCAGATTCACCATGATCTTATTAAATGGGGCCGTATGGCCTACTCCTGCTCCTATTTTTTATGTTCTTATAATGGGCCTGAAATTCCGATCGAGGTCTTCCCACAGGCAATCAACTGTAAAAGTTAAAAAAGATGCACACTTACTTGTTCCTGCTGTGCCTGCTCGAGCTTCCGATCTTGAGACCTTCACTCCCTAAGCATCGGAGCGCGTGCACGTTGGGACGTCCGTATGCGGGAACTGGAGTCACATGGCTCTGAGCAGCCAATCAGGGTACAATATTTTCTCATTCATAATAATGGGTACTCCCTAAGTTGGAGTTCCCATTATTATGAATGAGAAACTCCCCCAAACACACAACACTAAAAAAATAGAAAAATACACTACATATTTAAGATTCATTTAAATTATAGTTCTTATTTTTAAAAAAAAATATATTTTCCCGACTTTTTAACAATTTTTTTTAATTATGCCTTAAAATAAACTTACCGCTGTGGGGAGGGTTTTTAACAATAAAATGTGTTTTTATAACTTTATTTTAAAATATTTGTGTATTTTTAAACACTTGTGCCTGTAAAAGCTTTTTCAGGCGCAAGATTTTTGAGGACATTTGCTGGGCAAGATATGCGTAAATATCAGAAATCTTGCCCTGCAAGTATCCTCGCTCTCGATATGCGTGAGATCTGTCAAGCCAGAAACTTGACAGATCGGAAAAGTTAGTTTTCAGTGCATGCGCATTGCGTGCTATAAAACGGCTTTTCCGATGCCTTCCAGGGTCCGTAGAAACTTCGTATGGACCCGGGACATCGGAATTTCATAGCTCCATCAGGCAGAATAAAGTCCCCAAAATGAACTCAATGAAAATGATCCATTTGCTACCTGCAAATCAAACACTTTGTCAGCAATAGCCAAATGGGGTAGAGTTACTCAGTACCGGAGAAAACTCTGACATACCTTAACCATCCACAAAAAAGCAGTTGAGCAACTTCTTTTGTGAGAATTAATTACCTTTATCTCCATGAGTGTAGAAAATAATTCTTGGTGGTGGAGATGGAGGAGGAAGAAATGTGCATGGGGAAAGCCTAGGAAAAAGCTCTAAACTCACATGCGTCAACAGTTGAGTTGATTTCTGAAGCAGCGCATAATCTCCACTTAAAATAAATTTACAGGTGGACAGATTAAAATAAACACTATCTCTCTACCTGTTTGAGAAAATAGAACTCTTGTGTCTTGAGATTATATTCACCTTGTACTATAATGAAGTAACAGTAATCCACTTGTAGTTTTCCATATAACCTAGTTCCAAGTGTTACTGTTATCAAATTCATTACAGTTAGTTTGTCATTATCTGGAAAAACTCTCTGTTCTTCCCCCCCCTGCACCCCTCCTCCCCCCCCCCAGCACCCCCAAAACCACACTCTATTTAAATCCCTTCAGTCTTGTTTTCACTCTCTCCACAGTACTGGCAGTGCCCTGGTCAAAGTCACCAATTATGTCCTTTGTGAAGGTGGTACGTTATCCTGCCTTGTCCTCAGTGATCTTTCCAAGGCCTTCATTACGATTGATAATTCTATTCTCCTCTACTACTTTATTGTTCACCTTAATGTACCACTATCCTATGGTTCCATTCCTACTCATCTCAACATAGCCAGTAGTACTCCTGCAGAGTTCCCCACCCTCACGCAGTCGCTCTTGGTTTGCTCAAGGCTCCATCCTCGAGTCTCACTGTCACTCTTTATCTATATATTGCCTCTTGTCAACATTATCTTTAAGCAGGGGATCGTATTCCACATTTACACTGGTGAAATTCCAACTTTACCTCTCGGTCATTACCTTGATCTCCACGACGTTTACAGTTCTATCCAACTGCTTGCCTGACATCAAGTTGTGGATGAATTAGAGCTGTACTATTTAGTTGGCTAGAATAAAGACTTCCTGTTGGATTTCTGCATGAAACTCCGCACCCTAGCACCTGATTCCACTTTCTGGCCCCTTCCCCAGCTGTTCTCGCAGAGTAGACCTAACTGTGTACAATCTGTGACCATTAGCTGACTAGGCTCCAATCAAACCTCGCATTCTACCCATCACTATGACTGTTATTACAAACTCCTACATCATCACCTACCTCTCATCACCACCGCTGAAACTCATCCAATCCTTCACATCCAAATTCTACTTCGACAACGATCTCCTTGCCAGCATCCCACAAACTTCCACAAATCCCACATCACTCGCATCCAGTACTAAATCCTGCTCGTCTATTATCCATGTTCTCGTCAGCTACTTTTGGCTTCGCTCCCCTCAACATTAGTTTCAAAATCCTTGTGCAACACCTCGATTTCAAAACCCTCCCTATTTCTGTAATCTCCAGCCCACAAACCCCCGAGATATCTGCGTTCCTCTAATTCTGTCCTCCTGAGCATCCCTGATTGTAATCACTCAACCACTGGTGGCCGTGCCTAGGTCCCAAGCTCTGGAGCTCCCTGCCTAAACATCTCCGCCTCTCTACCCCTCTCCTTCAAGACGCTCCTTAATACCTACCTCTATGACCAAGCTTTTGGTCACCTGTGCTAATTTTGACTTATGCGGTTTGGTGTCAATTTTTTATCGCATAATACTCCTGTGAAGCGCCTTGGGATGTTTCACTACGTAAAAGGCGCTATAATCAGTATAAGTTGTTTTGATTATAAATTTTTCACAGTCTCGCACCACTCATTATTTACTCTTCCAATGCTGACCTGTTGTGTCCTGTTTCCCCTCACCGAAGCAGTCTCTGCTCCAACAGTGGCCAAACCTTCAGCCATAATGCCTTTGTAGTTTGGAAATCTTTTTCTAAACACCACTGTTTTGCTTCAAACTCCTTACCTTAAAGCATGCTCAAAACCTGCCATTGGTTACCTACTCTCTTCTTCCAAATGATGTTTGGTGTTTGCATTTCCTTCTTTCCCCCTAACCCCGGCCCATGTGATGTGTTCTGGCACATGTCACTACATAAGTGCACGTTGGTACAGTTTTCAGTGGATATTTTTATTACATTGTTCAGATGAAGCTGTGTCTGTTATGAAGAGAAAGCAAAACTGTGTTTAAGAAGTTGCAGAGCAGGGCTATTCTGCAAGTATTGCAGCATTGTGGTTTAGCTGCACAGAATAATTTGTTTTATATGTTACGAAATAATTTTAATTTGGTTTAACATTTTTCATTAATGACTATTTTAGTTCACTGTTCATAGAGCCATACTGCAGTAAAAATGCTTTTCCTACAGCAAAGTTCCCTTTTCTTTTATGTTTACAGTATTTTGCCTTTTAACGTTGTTTGAAAAACAGTAATTAATTCATTCTTTTTAGAAAAGGGGCACACAGATTTCTTACAATAAAGAAAAAAGATGGTTTCGAGATGGCTCAGGTGGTCATGACCTGCACGCTAACTCACAGTATGAAACATGCCATACGCAATCTAATTCAGAGGTTTCCTGTGACTAATAAAGAGCGCACAGATCTTTTACCCAAAACTGAACGTGGAAATGCATTAACTGTTGAAGCAGGTATGTTTTACTGCTTATTTTGGAGGGAGGAAATAAACATATTTGGCAAGTTTACCTCTGTTTTATTGATTAAAAATAACCTTGAAATTAGGTTGGCCATTTTTTGCAGAGTACAGAACTAGCAGTTGGAGATGAAGTTGATTACAGGGCTTGCTTTCGTCTTTTTGTTACTGAAAATTCATTTAAGACCATAATATTTAATTACCTAGATTTTCTAAATGCCATTATTTAAAATAAATGGGGTACTGTTGTTAAAAAATATTGCTGATTGGAAAATTATACTAAACAGATGTACTTATTTCTGTTTATAAAAATAGATTTTGGTGTCTGGTTTACATTTTAGAAATTTACAGACAATTCACTCTACGCTGCTTTTAGCTTTCAAAACATTAAGGGCTAGATTATCACCAGGTTTGCGACCGGGTTTTCGCCTGGGCAAATTGCAAAAACAACTTTTTTTGGCGCTAAACAAGTCGCACAACATTTTGCGCCCGGGCGGAAATTTCGGCAGTGGTTTTGTGGTGGCGTTAAAACTTATCGCCTGCCTGATGTTTTCACCATTTTTGGATGATGCCAATCGGCGTGCAACGCTGAGCTAGCACCCCGGGTGGAAAATTCGGCGATATCGCCTGATTTACCGTCTGCTCAGGAACCCACTAGCAAAAACCAATTGGACCCAGGACACACCCGGCGCTAACGGTGTCATTTTAAAAACGGAACAGAAGTTCAGTGTGTAAAAGGATTGAGGGGAGAAGGCTGCATTTTGCACAGTGAAGCTTTATGTAAGTTTATAGTTCGTTATTTAAGGATATTGAAGGAAATTTATTTTAAAAAATGGAGGCTACACTATGTCGGCCATTATTCCTGGTTACTATTTATACAGCGTCGAGCTGCAAGAAGGCTTATTGATGAGCATTTTGAATGTAATCGAGAAGGGGAGGAGGTGAGGAGGCCTTACGGCCCCCACGAGTTTACATGGGACAGTGCTCATACCTGCAGCTCTCTGAGGCACAGTGCATTAGAAGGCTGCGCTTCTGAAAAGAGGTGATCACAGAGATATGCCAGCTTATAAAGGCAGACCTACAGCCTACCTGCGGCAACAGGACTGTACTGCCCGTCGAGGTGAAGTTGACTGCGGCACTTGCCTTCTATGCCTCCAGCTCCTTTCAGGCATCAGCGGGGGACATATGCTCTATCTTGCAGTATGCTACACATTACAGCATTCACCAGGTGATTACTGCACTGTACGCCCGCAGGATAGACTTCATAAACTTCCCAATGACCAAGGAGGCACGGAATGAGAGGGCTGTAGGTTTTGGACGAATTGCTGACTTCGAGGTTCAGGGTGCCATTGATTGTACGCACATCGATCTGCGAGCACCTTTACTCAATCCAGAGATTTACCCAAACCGAAAGGGATTCCATTCCATGGACATACAGATCGTCTGCAGCCATACTCAGCGCATCATAGCTTGCGTGAGCGAACTGTCTTATGCCTGTTCCAGCTTCAGCCACAAGGCCAGAGCTGGATGCTCGGGGACAAAGGTTACGGCCTCGCCACCTGGCTTATGGCCCCCCTCCGGAACCCTCAGACAGAAGCTGAGCATTGCTATAATGAGACCCATGTAGCCACACGCAACATCGTCAAATAGATAATTGGAGTGCTCAGGTAGCACGTCCGATGCCTGGACCACTCTGGAGGCTGCCTGCAATACTCTCCTCAGCAGGTCGCTGAGTTCATTGTGGTGTGCTGCATGCTACACAACTTAGCCATCATGAGGGGATGGGAATTGCCAGTGGGGATTGCAGGACCACCTCAGGAGAGAGGATAGAAACATAGAAACATAGAAAATAGGTGCAGGAGTAGGCCATTCGGCCCTTCTAGCCTGCACCGCCATTCAATGAGTTCATGGCTGAACATTCAACTTCAGTACCCCATTCCTGCTTTCTCGCCATACCCCTTGATCCCCCTAGCAGTAAGGACCTCATCTAACTCCTTTTTGAATATATTTAGTGAATTGGCCTCAACAACTTTCTGTGGTAGAGAATTCCACAGGTTCACCACTCTCTGGGTGAAGAAGTTCCTCCGCATCTCGGTCCTAAATGGCTTACCCCTTATCCTTAGACTGTGACCCCTGGTTCTGGACTTCCCCAACATTGGGAACATTCTTCCTGCATCTAACCTGTCTAACCCCGTCAGAATTTTATATGTTTCTATGAGGTCCCCTCTCATTCTTCTGAACTCCAGTGAATACAAGCCCAGTTGATCCAGTCTTTCTTGATAGGTCAGTCCCGCCATCCCGGGAATCAGTCTGGTGAACCTTCGCTGCACTCCCTCAATAGCAAGAATGTCCTTCCTCAGGTTAGGAGACCAAAACTGTACACAATACTCCAGGTGTGGCCTCACCAATGCCCTGTACAACTGTAGCAACACCTCCCTGCCCCTGTACTCAAATCCCCTTGCTATGAAGGCCAACATGCCATTTGCTTTCTTAACCGCCTGCTGCACCTGCATGCCAACCTTCAATGACTGATGTACCATGACACCCAGGTCTCTTTGCACCTCCCCTTTTCCTAATCTGTCACCATTCAGATAATAGTCTGTCTCTCTGTTTTTACCACCAAAGTGGATAACCTCACATTTATCCACATTATACTTCATCTGCCATGCATTTGCCCACTCACCTAACCTATCCAAGTCGCTCTGCAGCCTCACAGCATCCTCCTCGCAGCTCACACTGCCACCCAACTTAGTGTCGTCCGCAAATTTGGAGATACTACATTTAATCCCCTCATCTAAATCATTAATGTACAGTGTAAACAGCTGGGGCCCCAGCACAGAACCCTGCGGTACCCCACTAGTCACTGCCTGCCATTCTGAAAAGTACCCATTTACTCCTACTCTTTGCTTCCTGTCTGACAACCAGTTCTCAATCCATGTCAGTACACTACCCCCAATCCCATGTGCTCTAACTTTGCACATCAATCTCTTGTGTGGGACCTTGTCGAACGCCTTCTGAAAGTCCAAATATACCACATCAACTGGTTCTCCCTTATCCACTCTACTGGAAACATCCTCAAAAAATTCCAGAAGATTTGTCAAGCATGATTTCCCTTTCACAAATCCATGCTGACTTGGACCTATCATGTCACCTCTTTCCAAATGCACTGCTATGACATCCTTAATAATTGATTCCATCATTTTACCCACTACCGATGTCAGGCTGACCGGTCTATAATTCCCTGTTTTCTCTCTCCCTCCTTTTTTAAAAAGTGGGGTTACATTGGCTACCCTCCACTCCATAGGAACTGATCCAGAGTCAATGGAATGTTGGAAAATGACTGTCAACGCATCCACTATTTCCAAGGCCACCTCCTTAAGTACTCTGGGATGCAGTCCATCAGGCCCTGGGGATTTATCGGCCTTCAATCCCATCAATTTCCCCAACACAATTTCCCGGCTAATAAGGATTTCCCTCAGTTCCTCCTCCTTACTAGACCCCCCGACCCCTTTTATAACCGGAAGGTTGTTCGTGTCCTCCTTCGTGAATACCGAACCAAAGTACTTGTTCAATTGGTCCGCCATTTCTTTGTTCCCCGTTATGACTTCCCCTGATTCTGACTGCAGGGGACCTACGTTTGTCTTTACTAACCTTTTTCTCTTTACATATCTATAGAAACTTTTGCAATCCGTCTTAATGTTCCCTGCAAGCTTCTTCTCATACTCCATTTTCCCTGCCCTAATCAAACCCTTTGTCCTCCTCTGCTGAGTTCTAAATTTCTCCCAGTCCCCAGGTTCGCTGCTATTTCTGGCCAATTTGTATGCCACTTCCTTGGCTTTAATACTATCCCTGATTTCCCTTGATAGCCACGGTTGAGCCACCTTCCCTTTTTTATTTCTATGCCAGACAGGAATGTACAATTGTTGTAGTTCATCCATGCGGTCTCTAAATGTCTGCCATTGCCCATCCACAGTCAACCCCTTAAGTATCATTCGCCAATCCATCTCAGCCAATTCACGCCTCATACCTTCAAAGTTAGCCTTCTTTAAGTTCTGGACCATGGTCTCTGAATTAACTGTTTCATTCTCCATCCTAATGCAGAATTCCACCATATTATGGTCACTCTTCCCCAAGGGGCCTCGCACAACGAGATTGCTAATTAATCCTTTCTCATTACATAACACCCAGTCTAAGATGGCCTCCCCCCTAGTTGGTTCCTCGACATATTGGTCTAAAAAACCATCCCTTATGCACTCCAGAAAATCCTCCTCCACCGTATTGCTTCCAGTTTGGTTAGCCCAATCTATGTGCATATTAAAGTCACCCATTATAACTGCTGCACCTTTATTGCACGCACCCCTAATTTCCTGTTTGATGCCCTCCCCAACATCACTACTACTGTTTGGAGGTCTGTACACAACTCCCACTAACGTTTTTTGCCCTTTGGTGTTCTGCAGCTCTACCCATATAGATTCCACATCATCCAAGCTAATGTCCTTCCTAACTATTGCCTTAATCTCCTCCTTAACCAGCAATGCTACCCCACCTCCTTTTCCTTTTATTCTATCCTTCCTGAATGTTGAATACCCCTGGATGTTGAGTTCCCAGCCCTGCTCATCCTGGAGCCACGTCTCCGTAATCCCAATCACATCATATTTGTTAACATCTATTTGCACAGTTAATTCATCCACCTTATTGCGGATACTCCTTGCATTAAGACACAAAGCCTTTAGGCTTGTTTTTTTAACACCCTCTGTCCTTTTAGAATTTTGCTGTACAATGGCCCTTTTTGTTCTTTGCCTTGGGTTTCTCTGCCCTCCACTTTTCCTCATCTCCTTTCTGTCTTTTGTTTTTGCCTCCTTTTTGTTTCCCTCTATCTCCCTGCATTGGTTCCCATCCCCCTGCCATATTAGTTTAACTCCTCCCCAACAGCACTAGCAAACACTCCCCCGAGGACATTGGTTCCGATTCTGCCCAGGTGCAGACCGTCCGGATTGTACTGGTCCCACCTCCCCCAGAACCGGTTCCAATGCCCCAGGAATTTGAATCCCTCCCTGCTGCACCATTGCTCAAGCCACGTCTTCATCTGAGCTATCCTGCGATTCCTACTCTGACTAGCACGTGGCACTGGTAGCAATCCCGAGATTACTACTTTTGAGGTCCTACTTTTTAATTTAGCTCCTAGCTCCTTAAATTCATTTCGTAGGAACTCATCCCTTTTTTTACCTATGTCATTGGTACCAACGTGCACCACGACAACTGGCTGTTCTCCCTCCCTTTTTAGAATGTCCTGCACCCGCTCCGAGACATCCTTGACCCTTGCACCAGGGAGGCAACATACCATCCTGGAGTCTCGGTTGCGGCCGCAGAAACGCCTATCTATTCCCCTTACAATTGAATCCCCTATCACTATCGCTCGCCCACTCTTTTTCCTGCCCTCCTGTGCAACAGAGCCAGCCACGGTGCCATGAACTTGGCTGCTGCTGCCCACTCCTGATGAGTCATCCCCCTCAAAGCACTCAAAGCAGTGTATCTGTTTTGCAGTGGGATGACCACAGGGGACCCCTGCACTACCTTCCTTGCACTACTCTTCCTGCTGGTCTTCCATTCCCTCGCTGGCTGTGGACCCTTCTGCGGTAAGACCAACTCGCTACACGTGATACTCACGTCATTCTCAGCATCGTGGATGCTCCAGAGTGAATCCACCTTCAGCTCCAACTCCGCAACGCGGACCGTCAGTAGCCGGAGGTGGACACACTTCCCGCACATGTAGTCGTCAGGGACACTGGTGTTGTCCCCGTGTTCCCACATGGTACAGGAGGAGCATATCACATGACCGAGCTGTCCTGCCATGACTTAACCCTTAGATACACTTAAATTGCCGACAACAATGTTAAAAGTTACTGACTAATAAAGAAAAAGAAAAACTACTCACCAATCAGCAGCCAATCACTTACCACGTTGGCTGTGACGTCACCTTTTGATTTCTTTCTACTTCTTTTTTTGACTTCTCTCAGCTGGAGCTGCACCGGTACGCCTCTCTCGACTCCCGCCTCTCTCGACGCTCCCCGGACTGCTGAGCCTTTTATAGGCCGCTGCCTCTCTCGACTCCCGCCTCTCTCGACGCTCCCCGGACTGCTGAGTCTTTTATAGGCCGCTGCCTCTCTCGACTCCCTCCTCTCTCCACACTCCCCGGACTGCTGAGTCTTTTATAGGCCGCTGTCTCTCTCGACTCCCGCCTCTCTCGACTCCCGCCTCTCTCGACGCTCCCCGGACTGCTGAGTCTTTTATAGGCCGCTGCCTCTCTCGACTCCCGCCTCTCTCGACTCCCCGGACTGCTGAGCCTTTTATAGGCCGCTGCCTCTCTCGACTCCCGCCTCTCTCGACGCTCCCCGGACTGCTGAGCCTTTTATAGGCCGCTGCCTCTCTCGACTCCTGGATGTGACACTGGGGATGAGGAGAAGGAAGACGAAGAAGAGCCTGGCGAGGAACCCATGCCACCACCACAGGGGTGGCCTCGTGGAGCTTTTGCCACTGTAAACGCCTTGTGTCAGCAGCTCATAATTCAACACTTCCTTGTTGAGTGAACGGCACGTTTGACCGTTGCCTGGCCACTCTATCACATCATGTTGACTATTCCCACTCTTCTGCACTGAGACACTGCACAGGAATGGTTAAGGTGCACAAAATAATTTAATAAACATTGTAAAATTGTTAAACATAATTTTGAAACTTAAATAAAATTTGAACTTGAACAGAATTTGTAAACTTTTAAAACTTTAATAAAATAACAACAAATCAACAACAAAACAACCCCTGCACAGTACGTCTTTCACCTCCGGCTGTACTCTCTTTCCTCCCCCCCTCCCCCCCCCCCCCCCCCCCACTCCTTAATCCCCCTCCCTCACGTCATAACCCTACCCAAGTTGACACCAAGAAATCGTGCAGCAAGGCGGTCAGAGTCCTGCTATATTGAGGGGAGAGGCAATGGAGACGCCACGTGTGGATCTACTGGAGAAGTTCGGGGTATGGAAGGCCCGTTTTATGAGTGGCGAGCCTCTTGCCCGGCATCGCCACTCACGGGTGATGTGGGGCTGGATGTGACACTGGGGACTGCAGTGTCACAGATGGAGGCCATCAAATTCTAAGACTTGTTCGAGAATCCATAAGAAAAGTGCATTCACAGTAGGCAAAATACCAATTGCCCAAAGGACAGGCAGAAATACAAAAATAAATTGACAGCCTCGCAGGTTTTGTAGCTTGCATGGGCAATCTGCGACCTGGCCTCCGTCATGGTCGCAGATAGTGCCGTGGTGCTTGCGGGAATCCTACCCAATACCTCGAGGAGCTGTCTGGGTGAGCTGGACACTCTCCCTGGACATTCCCACCATGTCCAGTTGTGCGTCCGCCTGCCTGTCAGCAGACTGGCTTCGCCGAATCACCCTCCGGAGAGACAGCATTCGGGATTCAAGCCTGAGTGTGCGTTGCTGCACTCCACTTGTACTCGGTGCCTTGGATGGCTGAAAGCCCAGGAATGTTTCATCCTCGGACAAAGTGTTGTCCAGTGGAAAAAGAGGTGTCTAGTGCGTCGCGCTCCCCCCCCCCCCCCCGAGCTGGCTGCTCCATCTGCTCCTCTTCAAGTTCCTTCTCCCACCCCCCACATAACGGCCTGAGGTGGAGGCTTCCATTGAAGGACTTGATGCATGTGACGAGTGGTTAGCAGCAGGGGAGGGGCAGGGTGACATATGTAAGGTCACATTGGACGGGCTCATTTGAAGGGCTGCCGCTACTCCATAATATGTAGTCCAGCGATACTGCATCACATTGCCCCAACCCAGCCAGGGGAGTGTGCAAGACTTGCCCTCACTATCGAACAGGGGGTCAGCACCCCCACGGGCAGTTGTCCTCACTGAGGCACCGATCAGACTGGCCACACTCTCCTCGATGTCTGTCAAAGGCATGCTTCTGGGCGGACCATCGCCTATCTGCTGTTGCTCCCGGCGGTTGTGGGACATCTTTCCCTGCAAAGATGACAATGGGAATGGTTACCAGAGGGCCCATCTGCTCTTGTGGCATATATAGATAGCCATCAAAGCACTTATACAATACTGTGTACATTTAATACAGTCTTCTGTTTAATGGCTCTGGGAATTGCATGTGGTTCATCAAAAGGACATCTTTTAGGATCTCAGAAAGCAATCTTAATAATGTATAAAGATCATTCATGGCAAATAGGCTGCAACACTAAGCCTACTTATACCAACAGCATGAGAACAAATAGTGTCAGATTTATAATTTAAGTAATGGAGTGCATCAACAAAAATATTACTTTAACCTGCAGTGGTCATTAAACCTCTTGCGGCACTGTGTGTGGGTCCTTCGGATCGCGTCGACATAGGAGACCTCCTCAGCTATGCTGGCCCAAATTTTTTGAAAAACTGCTGGGATGGGTCCATTTGCAACCCCTCCTGTTCAGTTCTGCCCATTGTCTTTCAACAGTACTGACGAGGGCCTTGTTTGCCTCACTGCTGATCTTTCCATTGTGAATCAAATTATAAAATGGCTGATTCAGCTCTGGGTGTACTGCGCATGCGCGGGCACTCCCTACCTGCATTCATGCTTGCAATCAACAGCTGAAAAAAAAATCTAAAAAAAAACCCCAATTTGCGCATGCGCAGAAGATCCGTTATTTTGGGGAGTCGCAAATTTTGGCTCCGGCGCACAAATTCTATTATGCAACGCCGGAGTTATCGCTATCGCTAACAATCTTCACCGTTTGCCAAAATTTGCGAGCTCTGGCGGTAACGGTAACCCAGTGGTTAAAAGTTTTTTTTTGCTGTGATTATCGCCCGGAAAAAGGCAAAACCACTAAAACCCGAAAATCTAGCCCGAAGTGATTCACACTATTCAGCAAACATGTTTTTTAAAAAATGGAATGGAACTTTGGACGGTTGTGAAAATCTTAATGTATTTTGTCAGTTAGCATTCAAATTTATGGCATTTTGTTGATTGAAAATTTAGTAAAACATTTAGATCAAGAGAATGCCAGTTTCTTCATAATGGTAACTGTTCTAATAGTATTGAAATCTCATGGCAATAAGCACTAATTATTGGGAGTCTAGGTTCAGCAAAGCCTGAAGAGGAGCTTGCATGTTAGATTGCAATAGTTACTAATCTCTACATTGTTGGTCCAAGTCTTAAAAATATGTTTCTATTCATTATTTATACAGGTTCATTTTACACAAGTCTAATTTTGTGAGATACATTTTGTAATATTTTGTGTAGATAAGCTATCTTTAGTTTTTATGTTGAATTTTCAAGTTGTGCTTCTGTTGGTTGCACTTTTTTGCCCTCCCAGAAAACAACCGAGAAATGAATAAGACCAGTGGTAGACTCAACAATGGCATTCCTCAAGTTCCACCAAAACGAGGAGATTCCGAATTAGATGCCTTTAGACAGTCTCTGCCTGTTTTTGAAAAGCGAGATGAAATAGTGAAAATCATAAAAGAAAACAGAGTGATTTTAATAGTTGGAGAAACAGGATCTGGAAAAACTACACAGGTGCGACACGCTTAATTTGTCAATACTTTTTTTTTAATATTGCCATATCGTATCAAAATGCCTCAAGCAATTCGATTAGAGAGCTCTATTGAGTGCAGTGGCTGTTAAATGGGAAACCATAGATTCTGTAAAACTTGGTTTTATGTATTTTTTTAATATGTAGAGGTTTTGTAGAATTTTTCTGTTGGAAAATTTTCAGGAGAAGCTTGTGCATTTTATGGCTTGATATCACTTGTATTTTTTGGTGAAACACAGATCCCCATTTTATATCCTCTGCTTTGTATGCATTGATACCGGTTGACTTAAACCCCTGTGCTTTGACTTTTGGCAACCTATGCATCGGTTCTCTAAATTTAATTAAGTGGTGTGTCTGCATAGGGGCGGTGTCCACGCTATTTTCGGCAAAACAAAACTTTATTATATGAATTTCTTAATGATTAGTAGACTCCTTGTCCTAAGTATGGCAAGTGGATGTGCCTATCATTCACGATTAATCCAAAAAAATTGACTTTTGAAGTTATTGACGGTAAATGTGTAACGTTGGTATCTCAACAGAAATCTGAAGGTCACTGGCTCATTTTATTAGGGTTGAAATGTTTTTTTTGATGAAAGATGAATCTCTAAATTTCATGCTGCAGTCTTTAAAATAACTGTCTGATGCAATAACAGCTGCATCATAGCTATGTGACAGTTAGCATAGCTTTTGTTTTCTGGACTTAATTATATCTAATGTGAACATATGTTTCCCAATTTTAAAGTATAGATTGCTAAGAGAGGATTGAAATGTCAAATTAGTTGTTCACCTTTTTTCCCCAAAAATTAAAATGTTAATATTTGAGAGCTTTTATAAACTTGCCTTCGCCTAAGGTTATGAAAATGGAGTACTAAAAAAGGATTTTCCTGAGTGTTTTTAAATGTGTTGATTTATAGTAGAACTGTATATCGAATATATTCTGCCAATAATAACTTACTGACATTTATAAACCTTTAATCCCTTTGATATTTTCTGTTCTTTAGTCACTCCTATAACACTTGATTTCATGATTTCAGCTGAAGCCTTTTACAGTTTCTGTTTAGTAGTTTGTTTTAATGTTGTTTTGATCAACCTTTTTGGATAATATATGGTGCTGGAGATTTTTTTGAAGAGCATGTGATTACAAAATACAGAGTCACAGGCACAGTATTCTGAAGATTTTCAAATATTTTTGCAGCAGTCCTGTGCTTTTATCTCATTGGAACATGTAAGATTCTGAGGGGGATTGACAGGGTAGATGCTGAGAGGTTGTTTCCCCTGGCTGGAGAATCTAGAACTAGGGGGCATAGTCTCAGGATAACGGGTCGGCCATTTAAGACTGAGATGAGGAATTTCTTCATTCAGAGGGTTGTGAATCTTTGGAATTCTCTAACCCAAAAGGCTGTGGATGCTGAATCGTTGAGTATATTCAAGGTGGAGATATAGATTTTTGGACTCAAGGGGAATCAAGGTATATGCCGCTCGGGTGTAAAAGTGGAGTTGAGATCGAAGATCAGCCATGATCTTATTGAAGGGCGGAGCTGGCTCGAGAGTCCTTATAACTTACTGCTGCTCCTAATTCTTAATTTTCTTAAGTTCTGAGTCTGTCTCTTAATTTGAGTGTGGCTGTGTTCACTCTTTATTGTATTTTTCAGATTCCCCAGTTCCTTCTGGATGACTGTTACAAGAATGGAATACCCTGTCGTATATTCTGTACTCAGCCTAGGCGACTTGCAGCTATTGCTGTGGCAGAAAGGGTTGCTGCAGAGAGGGGTGAGAAGATTGGGCAGACTATTGGTTATCAGATTCGACTGGAGAGCAGGTATAACGGAAGAAGCTGCTTAACACAAAAGTGCACTCGACATTTAAGTTGCTAATGCAGAATTATTTTTATTTCAGAGTTTCCCCAAAGACACTGCTGACATTTTGTACTAATGGAGTACTTCTTCGAACACTAATGGCTGGAGACGGCACCTTAGCAGCTGTCACACATGTGATAGTAGTAAGTTTATTAGAATGATGCAGCTATCCATTTTCCGTAACTGAACAGAACATGAAATAAATGAAATGAAAACAGAAAATGCTGGAAATATAGGTTCTTTTTGGACTGAAACTTGCGGTCGGAGGCTTCATCGTACGAATGCCTCTGACCCGAAAAAATTCTACGAAACTACTTGTTGGTCCTGGAGGAATGTAGGATTCCGGTCGGAGGCCTTCATTCGCTGCGCAGTGCACGGGGACCTGTCTTCCACGTACAGACGTCTATGTTGGAAGTCACGTGGGCCTGGACCATCAATCACTATCTAGTATTCTCATTGATAAAAATGGGAGCTCTGTTTGTACGGGCTCTCATTACTATCAGTGAGAATAACCCCCTAAAACAGGAAACACAGCACAATAAATTAAAGAAAATCACCTCACATATTTAACATTAATTGAAATTAAATGTTTTAGAAAAAAAACATTTTTTTGGAATTTTTTTTAATGTGTTTTAATAGGGTTAAAAATAAACTTACCTTGACAGGATTTTTAATATAAATATGAGTGATTAAATTTAATTTTTCTATGTTAAAGTGTTACGCTGGTAAAAGTAAGCTTTTAAAAGTAAACCTGCTTTTACCAGGCATAAAAGTTTGAAGGACATTCGTTGGGCAAATAGCTCAATCTCTGCAGCATGGATGTTCTTCCTGCGGGGATGCGTAGAATCTGTCTGACGAAATTGACAGATTGGAAAAGCTGATTCTCGGCGCATGCGCATCACGAGAACTGGCTTTTGCGAGGCCTCGCCGGGTGCTTGCGCACATCATACGCACCTGGCGAGGCTGCAATTTTCGGCCCATTAATATTTTGGTTGTGGACCCTTCCTCAGAACTGGAAGATAACTTTGAAATTAAAGGCAGGTTAATGTGTTGGCTGTAGACCCTTTGTAACAAATGGTAACTGAAAGATAATCAAGCTCCTTTACTGGGCCCAACAAAATGAAGAAAACTGGATAAGAATAGGTTTAAGGAGTTATGACTAAACAAAACGATCATCTCAGTGAAGCAGTGAAAAGCATTAAAAAAAGGTGGAGGCATAGAAATGGGTGCAGACCTGGTCAACAGCCCTGTCACCCACAGCTAAGTGAAAATCTTAGATGAGGAAAAAAGGACTGGTGTGGAAAGTGGTTAACACAGCAGATACTATGGAAAGGGAGAAAGGGATGGAACCTTTGCAGAGTGGAGTGGAACCACATACAGCATTATCCCAACACCAAAGCACATCTGCTTATACCTATTACCCATTTCCTTCATTTTGTTGTGCCCTGTAAAGGGGCTTAATTATCTTCCTGTTACCAGTTGTAACAGGGTCTACAGTCAAAACATTAACCTGTCTTTTTTTTTTCCAGATGCTGATCGACTGAATATCTGTTTCCAGCATTTTTTATTTTATATTTGTAGTTTATCTTTTTATCCCTATGAAATAACTGGCCACAATGCAAAATGCTAAAACAATTCCAGTATGATTAGCATTTAAAACATTTAGTATTGGACTCAAGTGTCGGCCTGAGTTGCTCCTATTTTTTTGGAGCAACTAATTTAGAATGGAGCATCTTAGAAATTGCAATTCTTGGCATTTAGTTTGCTCCAGTTCGAGTGAGTTAGAATAGTTCCATTTTAGAACAGTTTTTTTTTCCAAAAGGGGGTGTGTCCGGCTACTTACGCCTGTTTTGCAAGTTTAGGCAGCGAAAACTTACTCTAAACTAACTTAGAATAGAGTAAGTGTAGATTTTTGTATGCTCAGAAAAACCTTGCCTACACTTACAAATCAGGCGTAGGGAATGAGAGATGGGGGAGTGGGGGAAGGGGAGTTTACAAACATTAAACAGTTCACTTTTACAAATAAAGAGCCATCATCAATAATAAATTATAAATAAATCAACCAATAAATCAATCAAAATAAAAGAATTAGGTCTCTCTCTGTCAGTGTCTCTCTCTCTGTCAGTGTCTCTCTCTCTCTCTCTCTTCTCTCTGTCAGTGTCTGTCTCTCTCTCTCTCTCTCTGTGTGTGTCTCTGTTTCCGACAGTAAGGGGTGGGGGGAGGGAGGAGGGGGAGGCTGAACGGGCCCCACCGACAAGCGGAAGCTGGGCCGCTGAAGACTTCGGGCGGGGCCGCACCCAGCAAGATGCCGGGCGGAACCCGCTGACAAGTGGAAGCCGGGCCACTGAAGACTTCGTGCAGGGCTGCCCCCAGCAAGATGCCGGGCGGGCGGGCCCCGCCGACAAGTGGAAGCTGGCCGCTGAAGACTTCGGGCAGGGCCGCCCCCAGCAAGATGCCGGGTGGGGCCGCCCCCAGCAAGATGCTGGGCGGGCCCCGCCGACAAGTGGAAGCCGGGCCACTGAAGACTTCGTGCGGGGCCGTCCCCAGCAAGTTGCCGGGCCGGCGGGCCCCGCCGACGATGTGGAGGAGGGAGTGGGGGGAGCGGGAGCTGAACGGGAGGAGGTGGGGAGCGGGAGCTGGAGCCGAACGGGAGGGAGGGGGAGCGGGAGCTGAACAGGAGGGGGAGGGAGGCCAGAGTCTGATCTTCGCCCGGTGTGCCCATTCGGCCAGGGCGAGGGTCGGAATGCTTCCGACCCCTCCCACGCAGCCTCGGGGGCGAGGAGCTGCTGCACATGAGCGCACACTCTAGTGTGCATGTGCAGAGGTCCCGGCACTGTTTTCAGCGCCGGGACCTGGCTCCGCCCCCAACCCCTTGTGCTGCGCCACGTCGAGTACGAAGACGTCCCGAAGAGTTCGCAGAATCACAAGGTAAGTTTTCAGTGCCCTTTTTATTCCAGAAAATTGGTGCACCTTATGGAGGTGCGCCGTTCTTACGGAGGGCGGAAACTTGGGGCCATAGTTAATTTACTGGAATAAGCAATTCTTGAAATGTTTACAAATGTGGTGTATTGTATTAGTTTTAGCCTTCATATTAGGCTTCCTAACCAAACAAATTATACTGGATAGGAGGGTGCCAGATGCTTGTTCATGGAGGGAGTCACAGGAATTGCTCTGTGTCCCTTCAAATGGGCAGGTTACATTATAGCAGAGTCCTGGAAGCAGATCACCTGTTTAGCTGAGGAATTGTGCCTCTTTTAGGGGAAGAGAGTGGAAGGAGGGAAGCAAGTTTGAAAAGGAGAGAAAATGCAAACTAACCCCCCAAAAATCTTAGCTTTGAAAAGGGTAGTGTTATACTTTTTTTTAAACTGAACTTGATTTGTATGGCAATTTTCATGAAAATTACCGGTTAATTTTTAATGATGGTTTGAAGGATTAGTTACTTCTCCTACGTAGTACCTTTGTAATTGCTGAGTAATTCAGAAAAACAGCACCAGTATACTGCCACTGGATGGCAATGAAAGGTTTGCATAGTTTGTAAAGTACATTAGCAATCTATTGTTAGAATACTGGAGCTGCAGATGACTAAATAGTGGTAAATATGATGACAGAACCTCAGCAAGTTTAGATTTTACATTTGTGCTAACCTATTTGTAGCTAATCACTAATTTTTTCCCACTTCTTTCTAGTTCATTTTTTCCACCCTCCTCCTATTGCTATATCTTTCTGCAATGTTTCTTCTTTGAAACAGTAAGGTTGTATGGTCTATATGTACCTCCAGGGTATGCTTGCTTTCTGTTGTCTTGTGCTTCAGACAGTAACTTCATTAGAAACTATGTGGAAATGTGTTTAGTAAGAGCATTTCAATTGAATTGACAGTTCAAGCTGGGACTTGAATTTGTGATCCAGCACTCAAACTGCAATTACAAAAATGCTTTATTTTGTATGCATGTGTCTGTCTTACTGTTAAAGTATTTCTCACACTAGAGAAGGGAATGGGAAATGGCAATAACCAATCATTTCTGCTAAGCTGTTTACTGCAGTCTTTTGGTTTATTGTGGCCTATTGGGATGACTTCTTCTGTAATTCTTACTGGACAAGCAGTTGGAGGGGAAAGAAAGGGAAATGGAGAAAGGGATAATTATACATGCCAACTAGAAAATGCTGCCCTGCAGCTTCACAAAAGCTGCATAGCCCCAGAAAAGCTGATGAATACAAAATAACCCTGAATTTAGTTCTCATGAACATGAGTTGTGCTATAAATGCAGGAGAATATGGACAGATAAATTGCAGGTATGCGCAACATTTTATCACTGATAGTTGGGGAACAATACTACGCGCAAAGTGTGATTTAGTGCAGTGGTGAATTTAGAATTTACTGAACGGAATCATGACTATTGAAGGTGTGAGATTTCTTTTAGATGTGTCTGTTCGCAACACGAAAGTTCTGATTAGTCCCCTTGGATGACAAGACCTAATTGCTGATTGGTCGCCTTGGGGGACAAGACACAACCAGCAGTTTCTCTGGAATGCGTAATTAGATCTTACCTGCCTATGAAATCAATTACTTTGCAAATTGTAATTCTAACCGACTCCAGACAGAACGTAGCTCACTTGGAACAGACAGGGCTCACCCTCGTGGGTTAAGACCTTCTCCCACCCCCGAACAAGTTCCTGACCTAACCCCACCAAGCCCATGTTTCTGACCTTCACCGCACTGCCCCCCCCTTCCCCGACCCCCCCCCCCCCCTTCCATAGATAGGGCATTGTGTGTGGGTCACGGATTGTTAACAGGTTTATTGGGTACGAAGTGAATAGTGATGGTGTCACGACTTTCAGATTTCGTCCAGTCCAATGATGTCACTTGCTACACGAGCTTTCCGAGAAATCAACCACGTCAAAGGGGAACAGGAGGAGGAGGAGGAATAGAGAAAAGGCACGGGTGTAAAGGGAGTTGAGGTTGGAAGAATGTGATCCGGCTTACTGCCGGGATCCCGTTTTCGCGCTCCGATCCACTCTCTCTCTTCCCCCTCCGATCCACTCTCTCTCTTCCCCCTCCGATCCACTCTCTCTCTTCCCCCTCCGATCCACTCTCTCTCTTCCCCCTCCGATCCGCTCTCTCTCTTCCCCCTCCGATCCACTCTCTCTTCCCCTCCGATCCGCTCTCTCTCTTCCCCCTCCGATCCCGCTCTCTCTCTTCCCCCTCCGATCCGCTCTCTCTCTTCCCCCTCCGATCCGCTCTCTCTCTTCCCCCTCCGATCCGCTCTCTCTCTTCCCCCTCCGATCCACTCTCTCTCTTCCCCCCTCCGATCCGCTCTCTCTCTTTCCCCTCCGATCCGCTCTCTCTCTCTCTCCCCCTCCGATCCGCTCTCTCTCTCTCTCTCTCTCCCCCCCCTCCGATCCGCTCTCTCTCCCCCCCCTCCGATCCGCCTCTCTCTCTCTCTCTCCGATCCACTCTCTCTCTCTCTCTCCCCCCCCCTCCGATCCACACTCTCTCTCTCTCTCTCTCTCCCCCCCCCCCCGATCCACTCTCTCTCCCCCCTCCGATCCACTCTCTCTCTCTCTCTCTCTCTCTCTCTCTCCCCCCCTCCGATCCTCTCTCTCTCTCTCTCTCCCCCCCTCCGATCCACTCTCTCTCTCTCTCTCTCTCTCTCTCTCTCTCCCTCCGATCCACTCTCTCTCTCTCTCTCTCTCTCTCTCTCTCTCTCCGATCCACTCTCCTCTCTCTCTCTCTCTCTCTCTCTCTCCGATCCTCCCTCTCTCTCTCTCTCTCTCCTCTCTCTCCTCTCTCCTCTCTCCCCC